>NC_066265.1:25354621-25657651 GCF_905404315.1 Leptidea sinapis
TTCTTGTTTCTCATATGCTAATTTCAATTTTTTTAGCAATTTATTGCACAAATTACGATACCTTATATAAGTTATTTTTAGAGTGCAGTTATTAGGTTCACTTTTTAGTTTACGGCTCATAGCGTTTCTGTTGCGAATGCATTTAAGCAAACCCTGTGTAATCCATGGTTTTATCAATCTTAGATATTTAGATGGAACTTGTCTAATTTTAGTGTGCTGTTTAAGGATTTCGCCAAGTTTCCTGACAAACAGTTCAGCTGCATCGTTGGCGCTGGAGGTGTTTAATACTTGCTTAAAGTCCGTGTTCGATATGGCAGTATGAATAGCGGGATAATCAATTAGGGTGCGTGTCGATATGCGTTTAGCAGGTGTTAGTTTAGTATCTATATTAAGTAGGACCGGGTGATAGTTTTGACATTCAATAAGTGATGTCACATCCTATTTTGAATAAAAATATTTGAATTAGAATTACCCTATATTAAAAAAAACAGGTATGTAATCAATTTATCTATAAACGGATCAAAATTGATGTTTTGTTTGATATGAACTCTTGGAGCTATTAAACGGTACCTATACAAACAGAACCGTTATATAGATTTAATGAAAGAGCTATCGAAAGGTCTCACGAGTTTGCCTTCACAAATTTACGACTACCCTAACGCGTAATTGAAAATTACCGTAGTAAAAATAAATTACGTTTACCTTTTTGTTTATTGAATCAATTCTCTATAAATTATATTAGACTTTTTAACTAGTCTCCATGAAACCTGAATTCCTTCAAAAGTTTGATTAGGATACCTGAGCTTAATCTAGTGCCTTAAGTGAAAACTTCAGACATTCCGGTTCTATGCTAGGCACACATGTGAGTTACGGTACACAGATGTGGTCGCCAACTATGGGTCTCATGAGAAAGCTCATGGTCGCTCAGAGAGCAATGGAGAGGGCTATGCTCTTAGGTTTCTTTCTTGACCTTATCAGAAATGAGGAGATCCGTAGGAGAGACAAAGTCACTAAAATAAGCCAGATGGTTGCGAAACTGAAGTGGCAGTAGGCAGGGCACATAGCCCGATGGACAGATGGTCTTTGGGGCAGCAAAGTCCTCGAATAGTGACTACGTACTGGAAGGCGCAGTGTTGGTTGCCCCCTCCCAAAAGATGGATCGATGATCTGGTCTGACCTCCTGGTACCAAAATACTTTCAAGTGCTTCCTATCTCATTTTCTCCCACGTTAAATTTCATGAAATTATGTGTTTGTTTATTTTTTTTACTGTCACGCTTTCTCATTTCAACGACTTTCAAATCACGACGATTCTAAAGTCATTTCAAAATACCTCACTTAAGTTGGTTTTCAGTTTATAGTTTATAGATAATATGGAATCTTACAGACGTGTCATAACTCCACGTATTATGACGTGTAAGAGGCTAGCTCTTAGTGCTCACCAAATATCTAACTATGGAACAGCTGCGTCCTTGCAATATTAATTCAACTTTGTAGTAAGTACGGTGAGACAAATATGAAACCTCAAAAGTCTCATTAATAGCTTTAGCTAAAGAAGTAGTAGCAAAAGTTATTACAGCTGGTATATTATGTCCGCTCTTAATATACCAGCTGTTTTACAGCCAAATAGTATTATTACCCGCCGCGATGGCAAGCCTCCTGATGGAATGACCCTGGTGGCTTGGGCACTGGTGTGGGACGCGACTTGCGTCGACGCTCTAGCTACTTCTCATGTCTAAGTTATGTCAGTTGGTGCTGGGGCTGCTACTTTGACTGCCGAAGACAGCAAATGTCGCAAATATGTCAGTCTTAGTGAGTCTAATCTTTGTGCCATTTCTAGTCGAGACACTTGGCCCGTGGGGTCCAGAAGCACGGAGAATGTACAAAGTACTATTCTTATAACTCTAATATACTTCTCCTTAATAGGGCTACTGGCAACCCAAGTACTGGCAGATATTTCGGTCAACGGATCTGCCTAACTAACCAACGTGGAAATTCTGCCAGTATTTTTGGTACGCTTCCCCGTAATGATGATAGTTTTAATTTCATATAATCATAGTATTGTAAATAATATACATTTAAGATTTGTTTAGTATAAGATAAATAAATAATAAAGTTGTATGTAAACACTACAACATAAACGAAGCTATTAAATAATAATTTTTTATTGTACGATATAACATTGTAACCATATTTTTATAATAAAAGAAGCCCACAGAGTTTTCCGTTCTTCTCAGGTCAGAGGCATACCTTTTCTTATGGTTGGTAGTGTAATGAATTTATGATTATTTACAAATTAGTCAGTTAAATCAAGTTTATTTTAATTATTTATATTCAATTTATAATTTATAACTCTATATGATGATTGTAATTGATTCATATGATTTAATCGATATAAGTAAGTTGTTCGATTCGAAATGCCGTTATGTGGGTAGTCTATGAAAGACAAATTCTTTGACGACAACGGTTATGCGATTCTAAAATAAATAAAAAATTCTAATATAAAATAGTATCATTATTTTCACGAAGCAAGCTGTTTTAATATACACCAGTAACTTGTGACAATTCGTCACAGTAATTACTTGTGGGAGGCTCCTTTGCACAGGATGCCGGCTAGATTATGGGTACCACAACGGTGCCTATTTCTGCCGTGAAGTAGTAATGTGTTAGCATTTCTGTGTTTCGGTGTGAAGGGCGCTAATGTAATCAATTGGCAGATGAGACCTAACATCTTTTGTCTCAAGGTGACGAGCGCAGTTGTAGTGCCGCTCAGAATTTTTGGGGTTTTTCAAGGAATCTGAGCGGCACTGCATTTTAATGGGCAGGGCGTATCCATTACCATCAGCTGTACGTCCTGCTCGTCTCGTCCCTTATTTTCATAAAAAAACAGTAGTTTTTGACTTTCAATAAGTGATTATAATATCCTTTTTTTAAATAAAAATATATGAATTTTGCTTAGAAAAATTTCAGTGAAGAAAGCTGATTTGCCCATTGCGATAAAATTTCCTACTTACCTAATCATTATTATCTTCTAGCCCTGTTTGAATGAATACATTATTATAATATATATATATATATATATACTTCACAAATGTTATGTACCTACTACCAATTTGTTAAGCCGTACCGCTATGGAAGCTAACAGATAGAGTTCGCTTTTCTTCCCTAATGAACACTGTCAGAACGAACGTTAGACCACGCGAGATTAATGCGGCCTACCTCTTGCTATCTTTATTGCCTTGTTGCTTTAGTGAGACGTGATTTACATTGTCTTCGTGGTTTTAATGGAATTGTGATCGATTTATGTTACAATACATTGTTTTAATTAAGATTTGTTGGTTAAACTTCAACGGTAACTAATGTGCTACGTCAGATGTGTTATTATAGAGCCTATTATGAATCTTAAAACGTAATACCTAGACGATGTATTATAATTAAAGGGTCAAAATAAAATATATAATTATAGTTCTGAACACTAATGACATTACATCTAATTTTTAGTTTAGTCATCAACAAGCATGGGGATTAATTGTACTGCAATTATCATTGCGCCGATTTTTTACTTTTCAAATATATTTATTATCGTTCTTGTTATTTTAGTCAGTCAAAAAAAGAAGTTTAAAACTAGATTCATGTAAATTTTAGCTGCAAATAAAATATTTTATTATTATTATTAAATGTCGATTCTACAATAGGCATGGGATTCATCACATATTATGGATTCTAATACATACTCTGATATGTATTAGAAAGCCCCAGATTGCTAATAACTTGGTAAACGTATACTAGGGAATAGAAGACCGTAAGTAACGATGGTGTATCTTGATTGTAGCATAACACTGCCCATTAGGTACATTATTAATAATAATACACAGATATTTATGACACACGGGCCGGTAAACTCGCTAGGACAGGCGAACTTTGGGATTTGGAATTTGTAAGCGAGTTTGTGTACCTCGGAACTTTACTTTCGGGCAAGGGAGGGAGTGAACTCGATATCAGAAGACGAATTCAAATATCCAAAGGCGCGACGAAATAACTGATCAGAATTTGGCAGAGCAGGATGATTTCTTAAACCACCAAAAAGAGACTTGTGAATACCTTAGTCTTCTCAATCATCCTCAATAGATCTGAAACGTGGACGATCCGACCGGCAGAGAGAAAAAAGATTGACGCGTTTGAGATGTGGTGTTAGAGAAGGATGCTTCGCATACCGTGGACGGCTAAGAGAACAAACAAGTCTATCATGGAGCAACTTCGCATTGGTACTGTATTATCCACAATCTGGTATCAAAAGATCTTGGGGTATTTTTGCCACATTGCCCGACGCCTTCCCAGTAATTTAGACAAACTGATAGTCATAGGCAAGGTGGATGGCAAAGACCACGCGGACGATCACCTAGCTGGTTGGACCAGATCAAGACACACTGGCCTTACGACCGCAATAAGAAAAGCCGAGGACCAAAAGGAATGGAAGGCTTTAGTGACAAACGTAACAAAAACTTTGAAGCACGGACACGACCTTCAAAAATGAAGAATGCGACCAAGAAGAAGAAGTGTACCATAGAGATGAGGATGAAAGGTATACCCATTACGGCTCTCGTTTTCGAAGGCGGTGGTTCAAAATATTTAAATAAAATCCATTTTGAAGGATTAAAATGAGCGTAATTGTATTTTTACGTATGTATATTAACGTGATTCTCAAAAGGTCACGCAACGTCGGGTTAAATAAATAATTATAAAAATGTACAATTGATATAGTTTTAATGACACTAGCGTTAATCAAAAGAAATACAATGAATTCAGTGGTGATTGAAGCTGTAACAAAGCTTGAAAGGTAAGCCAATCTATAGCTAGACTCGCAAGTTAAAACTATTTTCTCTTTCATTTTCGATGTCAACAGCATCACAAGTACAATTAGGGAACCATATACAAAAATATCGTCAGCATTTCCTCGGAATACAATAAATAATTAGCTACCAAGAATCACGGGACAAAAGTCATTATTTCTCTTTGAATACGCACTTACGAGTGCTCTAGAAAATGTTTCGGAGGTTGATACACAAACGAATGTCAGTATTGTTTGGACTTTAATGGAATTGTTTTATATTTATATTATATATATATTATATTTATTTATATTATATATTTCGGCCCAAAAGAAACTCATCTGTTTGATGTTATGTGTCTATATATTTAATATATTTACCAGTGGGATGTTCCCTTGCACAGGACGCTGGCTATATTATGGGTAGGTACCATAACGGCGCCTACTTCTGCCTGAAGGTCTGAAGGGCGCCATAGCTAGTGAAATTACTGGGCAAATGAGAGTTAACATACTATGTCTCAAGGTGATGAACGCAATTGTAGTGCCCCTCAGAAATTTTGGGTTTTTCAATAATCCTGAGCGGGCGTAATGGGCAGGGCGTATCAATTACCATCAGCTGAACGTCTTGCACGTCTCGTCCATTATTTTCATAAATAAAAATAAAAAAATATAGCTTACTAATATGTAACCAATTCGTACACATTACTGCTTCACGACAGAAATAGGCGCCGTTGTGGTACCCATAATTTAGCCGGCATCCTGTGCAAAGGAGCCTCTCACTGGTAGTAGTAATATTCTTAGGTCAGTAGTAAGATTTCAGTTAAATAAACGCTTCTCAAAACAAACATTCTCTCATCTCTTTGATAATATCTGCGTTTTTTACATTACATATTTCTGTTTTGTGAGAGACAAAAGCAATAATATTATGGCCTAGTGAAGGGAAAGACATTTATCATGTTGTACCTGTTGTTTCTGGAGAGTAAGGATCGGAGAAGTAATCTCGTGATTACAAGCGCTGTTTACCTTACATTAACTTTGGCAGGGGACATCTGTCCTTACGCATCCTCTCCCAATGATAATGATTCTTCAAACAGGACACACCACGATACATTACGTAAATTGGATACGTTCATAAAGATACATTTTCATTGCATTATTATCTTTCATGATCAATTATAGTAATAGAAGATTTTTTAAGTAAATACTTCGTTCGCCGCGTTGGGCACTTCTTGGTAGAGGAAAATCTTAGGGGTTCGCGTCACCGACATGCTCATGACTGGCGCACGCGATAAATAAATAATAATAAATAATATGGATTAGTGAAATTTCGTTCGCGTCACCGAAATGCTTAAAGCAGTATATCTGTAGCTATACAGCTGACGTATTGTGCAACATTAGTGCTGAGTATATGTTATAAGTGAATGAGTTTGGTGAAAAAATTGTTGAAATAATGTTTTTGTTTTGATTAATATATTATTAAAAATAAGATTTAAAAATAAATTAATATTAATAATTTAATTGTTTTGAAACATTATGAAGCTACAAATTTAAATATTAAGCGTTCTGAGTTTTTAAATTTGTTTTCTTTTTTAATAGTCATAGAAATATTGTCTGTACAATACCTAATAATTCAAGTTGCAAAACTTATGTCCCGAATATTAACGATTATTAATGACAAGACTACTGGTAACTTTGATAGTATACTGACGTTAAAAATATTATAGAAACGCTTAAATCGTTCTTTCCATACAATTATCATACTAACTGTTATCGAAAGCTTTCTCATCCGTCGGAATTGATCTACCAGTAAAATCTTTTCAAATATGTCGTGTAAATACTACTGGGCGTATCAAAAGCTATCCATTTCATGTTTAAAGGAACCATTATTTTATAACTAGCATACTGCTATTTTGCTTGTTTATTGTTGTCAAAAGTTCTGTTGTGAGTAATTTTTGAAGTGAAAAATTTCTTCTAAAGCGTTGTTGAGAACTTTTCTTGGGATGGGTATAAAATGTTAAACTCGCGTCAAGACACGTGACCTGATCGAAATTCGCAATACAGTCGTTGAAATTATGGATGAAAATTGTTTCTGAGAGATAAATTTTTTAATGTTAAATAATTGTAATAGTTCTGAAGTGTTAAATTTTTCTGTCATACAAATTGGCATTCTAGTGAACGATAGCGCAATAAATTAATATTATATTAAGCCGCATAAATGCTAGTACTTTTATACTGATAAATAAAGCAATTCGTGCGAAATTATTCCCTAATCATTCCAAAATATTCAAAAATTCAAAACGAAAAAAAAGTTTTCACTTCTGCCAGCACTACCGGAGTGCAACCCGTTAGTTTTTTTAAATCTGGTTCTAAAACGTTTGAGGTTGAGAAATAGCCTTAAGTAAATAAAAAATTCAATTATGAGACGAGAAGGAAAACCTCATTTATTTTTACTGCAGCACTTTTCAATTAAGTGTAAGGGTGGTCGTAAATTTCTAAAGGCAAACTTGTGAGGCCTTCGATAGCCCTTTATTTAATCGATTATAACGGTTGTTTATTTAGATACTATTTTATGAATCTTAACAGATCAGGTATTAATTTACTTTAAAAGGTTACTAAGTAAAACTAACAATTTAAACTAAATGCTAGATTATTAATGTGTGTGTTATCCTCTTCATCAATTGAGGTTTTTCATATTGTGTGATCTTAGTCAAGCATATCACATGTTCGGTTTTCGATATTTAAAATAGTTACAATGTGCCATAGATTCAATACTATTTAGTTTTAATTTAAGTTTGCTGGTTCTCTTAATAAAATAAAAATAAATAAATATATATGTATTTAATAAAATCATAAGTTTTTAACTTCGATCATTTATACTTTTAGATAGACTATGACAGCTGTGAAAACGTCGATAAAAATTGTATTAGAACAAGCCTTTATTTTGAGCAATTCACGCACACTAACACAAAGTCATACAAATCGTAAAGTGTGTAAAATGTCACGCACACTAAACTAATATTCCTGGCCTGTATTTATCGGTTATCTAACAGCAAGAGACTCTATCTAGACGTGTAAATTATCTGAGATTTTTATAATAATTAAGTAACAAAAAAAATTTATGAAACTGAGGCTTTTCGACTCATAGCGTTTGGGATTTTGTCTATCTTTTAATCTATATAACTATTACTGATTTGGTTGCAGATTTTAATAGAAAGTACTTATTTCATTCCAAACAAAGAAACTATAACACTATAGTCTTCGCGGCTTATATGGGGGGCTATAAATTGTAGTCTATAATCATTAACATACTATCCCCTTTGCACAGGATACCGGCTATATTTTGGGTACCACAACGGCCGGCGCCTATTTCTGCCGTGAAGTAGTAATGTGTAAACATTACTGTGTTTCGGTCTGAAAGGCGCCGTAGCTAGTGAAATTGCTGGGCAAATGAGACTTTACATCTTACGTCACAAGGTGACGAGCGCAATTGTAGTGCTGCTCAAATTTTTTGGGTTTATTAAGAATCCTGTATGGGACTGCATTGTAATGGGCAGGGGGTATCAATTACCATAAGCTGAACGTCCTGCTCGTCTGGTCCCTTATTTTCATAAAAAAAGCTATAAACAACAAGACTCCCAATCGGCTATTGAATAGTCGTCTAAAATGTCTGAGCGTTATTGTATACATATACCTATACATTAACTTATTCAGATAATATTAAAACATTCTGAATTCAAATTAACACCTTAATTCGTGGCAGTAATGTTCAAAGTCGATTGTATACGCTCATAAGAAGCTCATTGATGATGGTGCGAAATATGTAGGTATAATATAAATTTCGTCGGCCATATATTGTTTAAGAACGTCAAGTTAGTTACATAATTTTGTTAATTTAAAGGGACACTTACCTGAAATACGACACTCCATCCATTTTAAGTTTGGATATGCCGTTATTTGGACAGTTTTTCATTTAACACTGTCATTGCGTGGCGATGTTTTCAAAGCGCGGTAAAAACACAACTGAACAAAAACTCTGCCTGTGTGATTATAGAGTGTAGTTGTAATTAGTATGTCAATTTCTATAATAAATAAAAACAAAACAGGTTTATTCACAATTCAAAAGAAATACTTTACCTTAATTTTATATCGCCGGTAAGTAATGTGCTTTAATGTGTGGTCATGAAAAAGAAAGCAGTAGTTAAACATTTCAAAACTTAAAAATGTGAGCCGTCACGGGACGCCTGGCAGATGTGAAACATCGACATTATTTTGTAAAAGTAATATGCAGAAAAGAACATATTGTGATATGAACTAAATATGTCATAATGATAAAATAAAATATAACGATGACTATTTATTGAATAAACATTTATTTTCATTAAATACAAAAATTAACGAATTTATTTCAAATCGTGACTACTTAATTCATTTAATTAGTGACTTCGGTAATAGTTATATTCGATGTTGCCTCTGAGGACGGTATTACTGTGACAAGGCGACGCGTCGCCACGGCATCCGTCGCCACGCCAGAATTCGGTTTTACGTGCGGCTATAGATGTTTCACATCAAAAGGATTAATAATTTAATCCATTGTAACGTTATTAATAATAGTACATTTCGCTTACTTATACCTGTTACATTATTGATTTCTTAAAGTACAATAATTATTTATCGACTACTATGATAAAAAATAGGCAAAAAATAATGTAATAATAGTATTGTAAATTTAGTTATTCGAATTGTTTAATTGAATAAATACTTTGTAAATATACTTTATATATTTACGACTTATTGGTATTTATTTAATATATAGAACAAAATAGTAAAGTGGTCCTTTTTTACGTTCTGTAAAAGATTTTACATATAGAGGTATAAGATCAAGCGTTGAAAATTAGATCGTAAATTATTTGATATCAGTTAACAATTAAAATGAAATGACATTAATGGATTCAAGGTTCGCTTAACTTCATGTTTTAATCGTGATTGTAAGAAATTTGAATGAAACATTTCCAGTATCTGTATCGCCGAGTAAAGATTGAGATACGAAAAAAAAGCATTAAGTTGAATCTTAGTACACTTGGAATGGAAGTTTAAACTTGTTAATTAATAACACAAGGTCTTGTTACTCTGAACTCAGTGGGATTTAAGTATTTTAGTTCTAGTCCCACTGACAAAATACATCCAAGAATTTTTTAACTTGTAGTACCTCATATTAGAACCAACTATGGTAAAAAAAGAATAGAACATTGGCAGGAGCACAGCTATACAATAAGCTTCTGAAAACTGTTAGGGAAGCGACTTCGCTCAACATCTTAAGCAGAAGGCTGCTATATTATATACAAACTAATGAATAAAACACCTTATATTTTATACCTACAACCATATCTTGTAACTTGGCCCACCGCCTTAACACCAGAATGCAGCAATGAGCAAACTCGCTTCTCATTCACTGATTTTATGTTCTCATGTAAGTGACGACTGTCTTAATGAGACATAAAGTTCTATAAACCGAACATACTTAACTAGCTTATCTAATAATATATCAATGATATATTATCTAGCTTACCAAATAATGGAAAAAAAAATTGCGTTGTAAAAGGCCGCAGCAAAAAGAATAGTCAATACATACAACAACGTATTTATAAAAGCAGGTTGAAACATTTTCAAACAATCAGCTAAATCTTTAAACGACAAATTAAAAAAAGTTCACGACCTAGACATGCCTCTTTTGGTTTTAAAATTGTATTGAATCATTTATTTTTTTTCCGTGTCTTATTTTATTTCAATCTCACTTTAAAATATTTTATGATCCTCATTGTATTTTAATTGCTTATCACTTTTTAATTGTTTTAATTTTTGTGCTTATTTTGTAATAATTTTTAATATTGCAAGTTTTAAAAAGATGTATTGTATTGTTTTCGTGAATTCTGTCATGTATATTTAATAATAATTCTATAATATAATATTGACACACTTTTACACAAATTATCTTGCCCCAAATTAGGCATAGCTTGTGCTATGGGTTGCCCAACAATATATTTAATACGATATACCTACTTAAACATACATAAATACATCTAAACATCCATAATTCGGAAACAATCATCCATATTCATCATATAAATGCTTGCACCTACCGGGATCCGTATCCGGAACCTCTACTTTAGCATGTAGGGTAACCACTTGGCTATATATTTAAGAGAGTGCTTTAGAATACGGATTAATTTTGTATACAACGTTGGCTTAGATACTATTTAAATATATATATTTATATATATATAGATGAAACTAAACTTTAGTTGTTGGTGATTGATAATTATTATGATTTGTCACAAATACATTCAAATACGATCTATGGAATGTTATTATATATTTGAACATAGGATTGTAATTATTAAATATAAAACAAAATTATTGCGTATATAATGCTTCAAGTTGGTTATAGCGAAGATTAAAAAACATATAATATATTTTCGCAGTTTCTTGATCTTATAAATTTTATATTAAACGCCAGCGACACAAAGGAGATTTTAAGATATTAAAACAAGCTAAGTTTTGAAAGTTGAGCTTAGCTTAAAGTTGTGGGATTCATTCTGCAATAAAATGAGAATTCTAAAGCGTCTTTGATCTTGAGCTTATCAAATGATGAAAAGTGTTTTGTGATTCATGAATTATGTTAAGTTTATTGTGATACCTTACTATTATATAACTAACATCATGACGGAATTCTATCAATACCTGTAGATTCCCATTAAATAATACGAAATACCCAAATTCATTATTCAGGGATTCAGGATTGACTGGTCTTGCCATAAATACTGAAACAAAGTGATATTTTTTTTCTATTCCAAATAACATTTATTACTTTTACAGTGTGTTGGTTTAATACATAAATAAAACAATTAAAAATATAAAAAGCTTATTCGAAGTGGTCTCTGTTGGCTGAAATACGGACTGTATTGCAGCCAATAGAGACCAGAGATTAATAAATTTCTCAAAAAGTCCTCAATTTTTTATTAAAGTCAGTAATTTAAAAGAAATATTAATGGTGACTATTCAAAGCGCTTAGTTTAAGCATAATTGAATAAAGTTTATTTGACTTTGACTTTGAATACTAACAACATCATGTGGCGTCCTACATTTTAGCCTCCTATAAATATTTACCGTGAAACACATAAGAAATATCCCAACGGAGGAACTCGGGGTAAATAGTACTTTCATATCTGGCAACATATTTTTTAATGGCGTCTGTTTTGTTTACAAAATATTTTGCAGTTCTGACGAATGTATTAATAGCTCAAATTATAAGTTGTGAAATAGTACATACGTGTGAAATGTGATTTTCTTATCTTTATTTTTACTATGAAATGCGTCGTGACCTCCCTTCACTGCACAGTAGATCATTTTTCAAATAAATTCCGCGCACTGATTGTCATGGAACTTGACAGCGTGACACTGGCAGCGGGAAACGTATATAGCCTTTAAAGGCCACATTGAAAAAGCTTTATTTCGCTTGGTCCTACTCTCGTTCTGAGCGTTTTAATTCTAAAGGTGTACATATTATGACAATTGTAAATAATGTTAAATTTATATTTGTAAATGTATTAATATGTATTCTGTTGAAGTGCCTAATAAATAAATAAACAAGATAAATCATCAGTTAATGTTGACTTCCTAATTCTAAAATGAATCTCGTTATCTTATTAATTTCTTTAAACTATTATAAAATTATTATTACTAAAGTTACCTGTGAAAATATATAATTATCAGTCATTATGAAAATAAAAAATTAACAAAACTAGGTAACTATTAGTTAGTTATCAACTGTAAACTAGATCCAGTAGATGGAGCCACAACCAGAAACTCGAACAAAACATACCAAGATTTACGATACTGCGTCACTCGAACGGTTGGCTGAGTTGGTAAGAGCACTCGAACGGAACCTGAGAGGCGCGGATTTGAGTCCGGCGTCGTTCATATATTTTGTTTATCAATTTAATTTCTACAATATATATATATATATATATATATATATATATGTACATAAATAATCTTAAGATTATGAATATTTAAAACAATATAGCAATAGCAGTGACAGTACAACATTGTAATTTTTATTAAAAAGAGCACAAAAAAAAATTTTAGGAGAGTTTTCTACGCTGTTTCTTCTCTCTCAGAGCGCCATTTGTTTCCGCAGTGGTAGTAGTTTCTTAGTATATTATAAATGACATCATAAATAATTCTAAAGGAATCAATTTTGAGAAAATAAATGCCTTTTATTGCTTTTGTAGGTGTTATATAATGGACGTTATGGTAAGCGTAGCTGTCTTCTATTCTTATAACCAAGGTCCTAGAGAATCATCAATCATTCAATCAATCATAGAGCAAAATTCAAAGAAATTAACATCTTGACTGTTGCTTCTCAATATATTCTTGATAATGTAATGTATGTTCATAAGCACATAAGTGAATTTGCCAGAAACTGTCATAACCATAATGTTAACACCAGGAACAGACATAAACTGATGATGCCTACTACTCGGCTAAGTCGAGTTAGTAAGTCTTTTGTGGGGCGATGTATATGCTTTAACAACAAGATCCCAGAAAATGTTCAAAACAAAAGTATTACGTTATTCAAAAGAATTGTTAAAAAACGTTTGTGTGGTAAAGGTTACTATAACATAAATTACTTTCTTAATGATACCACAGATTGGGAATGGAGCGACCGCCCTCAGGCTATTAAATAATAAGTTTAATTGTACAATGTTACTTTGTTACTTTGTAAATGTTACTTTAATTGTAAAACATATTTTTGATGAAAAAAATAAAGCCCGCTGAGTTTGTTGCGCCCATTCTTCTCAGGCCTGAGGCATTCATTTTAGAATGGGTGGTAGTTTTTTTGACTTTCAATAAGTGATTTCACATCCTATTTTGAATAAAAATATTTGAATTTGAATTTGTCGTAGAAATGTGATGTTCACATTTTCACCACAATAATGTGCGCCAGAGCTTGACTATAATATCCTAACTTTCCTGGACGGAACTAAACGTCTGATAACATTTTTTCCTTTCACGACGACTTGTATTCATCTAATTCCAAGCGAGACTGCGTTAAAGAATTTCGCTCCAATAACACTATCCCTACTAATATTATAAATGTGAATGTAAGTTTGTTTCTTACGCTTTTACGCCGGAGCTACTGAACCAATTTTGATGAAAGTTGGTACAGCGATAGATTAGATTACTTTTAGTTTTTTATTAGATTTGATTACTTTTGATTAGATTAGCTTGGGAAAGGACATAGGATAAGATATTTTATTTTCGAAGACGTATTTAGGCACAGGTCTTCTCGGAAGATCTAAATATCATCATATCCGAGTCCTTGGGTAAGCTAAACACTGTATACCAGGCTGAATGCATGGGGATTTTGCTAGCTGCCAATGCTATCTTGGCCAGAGAGGTTCAAGATCATTAGAATACTCTCTGATAGCAAATCGGTATTACAATCCCTTCAAGGTAAGAGAATCAATTCCAGCCTATTACTTGCCACTTAGCATTAAATAAGGTGGCTGGTAAAAACAACAACCTAACACTTCAGTGGATCAAAGGTCACAGTGGGGTCAGGGGCAACGAGGCGGCAGACCAACTAGCTAGTAGGGGTTCTGAGACCCAACCGGTTGGACCAGAGCCTTTCCTGCCTCTGCCACATAGTTGGTTCAGGAACCACTTTAATCAAAAGATAAAAACACTACATCAACAATACTGGGATAGCCTTGACGAGTGCAGGCAAGCCAAAGCAGCTTTACCTTGCGCCGACTCGCGTTATACCAGGGAAATCTTACAACTTAATCGGTGTCGACTAAGACTAATATTATGTGCGGCCACAGGTCACGGCAATTTTAACAGGCATCTCTTTAATATAGGTGTCACGGACAGCCCTCTATGCAAAGGTTGCCTGGGGGCAGAGGAAACAGCCGCTTACGTTCTGCTGGAATGCAGTGAAGTGGCAAACTACAGGGCGAAGCACCTTGGGTCACCAGGCGCTCTTCGGGAAGTCTTCCGAGACCTTAAGAAGTTGGGTGACTTCTTGGAGGAGCTTGGCTGGTTGGAGTAGCCTCTACTACCCTCGCACGCAAAATAGGCGCATATGACGTCGAGTTGCGGAAAGCGCCCGTATGAAGAAGAAGAAGATATTTTATCACGGTAAAATGCATGGTTCCCTCGGGATTTGTAAAAAACTGAAACTCACGTTGATGAGTTATAACTATCCCAAGTAGGTTTAGTTTGCCATAACAATTTTCCTCGAAATAAGATTCATATAATGTGTTGAGAACGGGAGCGAAAACGGGAACTGAACTTTTTTTCACATTATAGACATTTACATCAACTAAAAATTTTTAGAATAAAATCCATTAAGGGTATAAAAATTGCTTTATCAACCTTAATTTTAGACTTGGAAAAATGGAATGATAATGGGAAATATTAAAATTAGACTAAGTCTCCAACTAATATTTTTATTGAACTGTGTGTCTTAGCCCTGGTTAAAAATATTGATTGAAAAGATTAAAAATGATGAAATTTGAATACTTTCAGTTCATTTTCATGGATATATAGATAAAGTGTACATGGGATGACTGATTACCAATATTTTTCAAACAATATTTTTAATCAGGGAGAGTACGAAATACATATTACTTAACAATTATTTAGATTAAGCAAATAAAAGGTTCACTTAAATAAATAACAACATTTACATTAACACTGACAAAAACAAACTATACACTACACGGTCAGCTGCTGCGAACTATAGGCGCTGCCCGACCGTCACGCGACATGCAACACACAGACGAAAAAGTTTGAGACGATGTAATAAAAAATTCACTTTAAAACCCCTTATCAATGCGGACGAAGTCGAAATATTAGCTAGTAATGATAAATACTGACTTACGTTATGTCATTTGAATTTGCAAGACCAAATGACAATTGTCTATCGTGAGAGGTCTTGTTCGGGTTAGAATACAATGGAGTTAAGTTAATACATAATATAAGAGATAAAAAATATCTCTTCCACTATTCCCTTTGTAAGTGTATAAAGCTTCTCACGCTTAAAGAACTTCTCTTTGTATGTTGTGTAATGCATGATTTCAATTTACTTAACAGCTTTCTTAGTATTTTTATTTTGTTTTTACGGAAGACGAGGACAGACGCGCGTACCGATGATTTTAAGTGATCACCGCCTCCCACATTATCTTAAAACACCAGAGGAAACAAGAGTGTTGCCGGCATTTATGACAGTGTACACGCTTTTTTTAAAGTATCCATATCGTACGTCTTGGAAAGTCAAAGTCAAATGAACTGTGTTCAATTAGTATATCGTCACAATAAATAATTCGGAAAAAGTAGAGTTCGTGAGAAGAACATACTATAAAGTCAACAGCCACTCTTTTGAATCAAGTTGAGTATTTTAAAAATTAGTTTGTAACGTACTGCATCTTATTATTAATATGAATAGTATATAAATGATATAAACTATTTCATAAAAAGAAATAAAGAAAAAATTTTATAAATATAAATTATCGTATATTGAATGCATCAACCTTTAAAGCTTGAATTCGATGTTTGTGTAAGTAAAGATGCTTTGTGACCATGATGGTTGTGATTACTGTCATAATTAGTAATTGCATCCAACAAATACAATGATTTATTAACTATAACAACAATAATTAAACACCGCTCAAGGAAGTTCGTTCCATGGGTTGGTTGTACGTGGAAAAAAGCTTCTTTAAAAACGCACTTTCGAGGTACATCAGATTCTTTTAAAATACTATCAATACATATTTTACACAGCTTCTCAATAACATGGATTGGGGTTATACGTTTAATTAGGTATATGTTCATCTAGCCATTTAGACTTACCAGTGGGAGGCTCCTATGCACAGGATCAAGGCTAGATTATGGGTACCACAACGGCGCCTTATTCTGCCGAGAATCAGTAATGTGTAAATATTGTGTTTCGGTCTGAAGGGCGCCGTAGCTAGTGAAATTACTGGAGAAATGAGACTGAACATCTTATGTCTAAAGGTGAGGAGAGTAATTATAGTGCCACTCAGTATTTTTGGTTTTTTTCAAGGATCCTGAGCGGCACTGCATTGTAATGAGTAGGGCGTATCAATTCCCATCAGCTGAACGTCCTGCTTGTCTCGTTACTTAATGTTTTAAAAACAAAACTTTTGACCTGGACTTTTGATGAATATTTTCTATAATAAGCATTATATTCATACTACATTAGCTATATGTTATATATATACCTTATTTATTTACTTACTTATTTATAGTCTTTCACCAATCAGACACGTGTTTCGCGTCAAAGGTGGAGTCTCGTTTCAGAGTTCGACGAGTCAACATCTACTGAAGATGCCTTGTATACAGGCGAAAGACGTGTTGAAACATTTGTTTGTTGGGTTTCTGAAAAATAACACCCTATTCAATATAATAATACTATTGACTACCAATTACAGTAGAACACATTATTCAATGACATTAATAGAGTCTATTATTTGCTTATAAACTGACTAACAATTACATAATTACTACAAAAATAATTTCTTCAAACAAAACAAATCTTATAACTATATTTACAATACCATATATTTACAAAAATGGTCGCTGGTGTGGGACGCGACTTTCGTCGACACTCTGGCTCCGTCTCATGTCTAAGTTACGTCATTTGGTGCTAGGGCTGCTGCTACGACTGCTGAAGACAGCGAGCGTTGCAAATATGTCGGAGTGAGTCTTACATCTTTGTGCCGTTTGGTGTCGAGACACTTGACCCGTGGGCCCAGTGGCGCGGAGAATGTACAAAATTCTATCTTCGCGCCTCAATAAGGCTACTGGAAACCCAAGCGTTGGCAGCTATTTGGGTCAACCGACCAGCCTAGCTATCCAACGTGGCAATGCTACAAGTATTCTTGGTATACTTCCCCGTAATGATTTTTTTAATTTCATGTAATCATAGTTATAAGATATGTTTTGATTAAATACATATTCACATTAAATTAAAACTATCATTACGGGGAGGTGTACCAAGAATACTCCATAAAATAATTTTAATAAATAAAAGATAAATCATTTCTATAACAAAAAAAATTGTCTATTATATAAAGTGAATGACCTAAACATTAGATAAAATAAATCATCTATTTTAATGATTACGAACGCAAAGTCAATTGTTATTTAATTCACTCTCTTAGCCATCCCAGTCTATTACTCCCGGACATTAATTTAAAAAGTAACAAATCGAATTAAATTCGCCCCTTTAACTAGACTCAATTTTCTTTCACGACTTCACTAACCGAGACCATTCCGGTGATCCTCAGTGATGATCTCAAAGGACATTAAATCAAGATCGAAGGGCATGATAAAATATAATTCAAAATGTTATATATTATATCAAATGTCAATCTCGACCTCATTTTTCATAACTTCGTTATTAACGATCATATTTTATATAGAAAATGTGTATGATTCTATGAATTATTGTTGCACGAAATCCTTAAAAAAATATTTATATTTTTTGAAAAAGACAGAAAACAATACGAATATATAAACAATCCAGGTACATGAATATATTGACGAGGTGAGTAAAAAGGGAATAATAAATTCTCTCTACAACATTTTATTAGTGGCAAGTTGAAGATAAAAATCACGACTCGATCTACGATAGATACATATATATTACTTACTTATATACCTTTATATCATTTATACGTCTAGATAGACTATGACAGCTGTGAAAACGTCGAAAAAAATTGAGTTTAGAATTAACCTTTGATTTTGAGAAGTGCACGCATACTTACACAAATTGTCATACAAATCGCGAGTGTAAGACGTAGCTTGTCACGCACAATAACACACATAAACCTGGCCTGTTTTTATCGGTTGTCTAACAGCAAGAGACTCTATCTAGACGCATAAATTATCTAAGTATATACCTAATGTAATTTCAATACAAAATATGTATAATATATTGGCCACAGGTAGCAATTAAGTCAAATTCTAATTGTTTAGTTACCTCGTTATAATATATAAAAAAAAATACTGACTTCAAACACGCAGTTTGAAGTCGGTGATCCCTCTGGTGTTATTGTAACCATTACACCCAATGCTACTTAAAAAAAAATCAGTCAAGTCAGTCAAATATTAAATATATATGCTACTCAAATAAAATTTGAAAACCAAATTCTTGAACGATGCGGACCCGAACTCGCGACTTTTCGCGTTCTGTGCGAGCGCTCTTCCAACTGAGCCAACCGTTCGAGTGACGTATCGTTGATAAATCTTGTACGCCTTGTTCCACTTTTAGATTGTGACTTCATCTAAAACTTTACAGTTGATAACCTGATCAACCCCAATATTCGCATATTAGGAAATTGATTTGAAATGTGCGCTCTTTAAATTTTTTAAGTGATAATAAGCCTCACTTCTAAGATTATTACACAAATTAAATTTGGCAACAAAAATAACATTTAATTTGTGTAACTAATCCCAGAAGAGGATTATCACTTTTAAAAAAATAGCAAACTGTTTATATGTATGCTCATAAAATTATTATATTTAATCTTATTTTAATGATATCAATCTACGTACTTCTACGTACACCCTTTCAAACAAAAAAATCTGTAATCGGCCTCTATAAACGCTATAGCATGTATGTTTATAAATGCATAAGACTTAATCTAATTTCAAGGTGCCAATCTGAGAGTACAATCTTTCAAATAAAATATGTCAAAACGGCCCAGATATGGGGGAGACGCGAGGTACTGATGGAAAAACCCGTGGGAGGCTCTTTTGCAAAGGATGTCAGCTTGATTATGGGTACGATAACGACGCCTTTTTCTGCCGTGAAGCAGTAATGTGTAAGCGTTATTGTGTTTCGGTCTGAAGGGCGCCGTAGTCAGTGAATTTACTGGACTAAATGAGACTTAACAACTTATGTCTCAAGGTGACAAGCGCAATTGTATTGCCGCTCAGAAATGTTGGTTTTTTCAAGAATCGTGAGCGGCTCTGAATTTTAATGGGCCGGGCTTATCAATTACCATCAGCTGAACGTCTTGCTCGTCTCGTCCCTTATTATCATAAAAAAAGTAAATATTGTTTGATCTCCAAATATACAATCTTCATAAAACATTTATCACAAAGTGTAAAACAGAATAAAATACTGTACTCTCAATGCACATACAAAGACGGAACGAGACATTTGTTAAAGTCGTAATATTTTCTTGATTGCCTATTTCAGAAGTCACAAAAAGTAAAAAGTTCGCTTCATTACAGTCCACGCGTAACGATGGAGCCTTCAATTTGGGAATTATCCTAAAACGTCTTCTGAATAATTCAAACTGTGAATTATTGGCGACGATCTTAAAGATACAATGTCTTCAAAGAAATTTATGGTAATATTAAAAGTATTTTTATGTGCTTGTAATCGTAAGAATGTACACATATATAAAGTTTTCGGTGGTTGTCTGTTTGTAAAAGTCAAATTACATTGTTTTAGCCAATACATATTATAGTTATTCATCCAACTGTTGTGTAATGTGTGATAATAGTATCACATGAATGTTTTAGTACCTAATTATCAACAGTTGCATGCTAGACTTTATCTATACCCATAATATGATCCTCTAAAATATTCTGCAACCAAAACCCAATGTCCTAATAACCATTACATCATCCAAACGAGTGTTGTAATTAATTAAATTCAGTACATTACAACACTCGTTTGGGTGATGTAATGGTTACTAGGACTGGCTTTTTTGTTAGCTAACTGTTTTAGAATTGTTTATAGAAGATTTAAAGCATGGCTATAGATAAATGTTATTTACACCACGGGACCAATGATGAATATTTTCCTTAGTCTGTTTGTTTATTCAGGCTAATAATGCTTATGGTTTATGCGTCAACTCGTGAACGGGTGCTGCTTTTGGTGCCAGGTCAACATGTTATAGTTAATAAATCATTGTGTTTGATGGATGCAATTACTGATTGTGACAGTAATTACGACCATTATGTTCACGAAGCATCCTTACACAAACAATAAGTTCAAGCTCTAAAGGTTGATGAATCCAATATACATTAATTTATAATGGTAGTGCCATGTTGGGTCCTCACGGACACAACCGATTTGGGCCGGCACGCCCGGAGAAATACCACTCCCCCACTCGAAACCGGCGTGAAATAGCGGCTATGCCGTTGTGTTTCGTCCGGTGAGTGGGGTATCCGGAGGCATATACCCCCCCTCCCAAATACAAATGGCAGCACAGACTAATACGAGACTACTCCAGGACGGTACCAGGCTATGCAGCCTTGGCGAATCCGTCCCTGGGCGTCCACAATTAGGGCCTTTACCTAACAGTGGTTTCCCAGGCTGCCCCACGTATTCTGGAGGGGGCAAATCTGCGCTGACTCGGGGCAAACAGAGCAGGAGGCTCAAACCACCCTCCTCCACACTCGCTGTGGACTTTTGCAACATCAGGGGGCTTCGCTCAAATTTAAATGCCGTCCACTTTCACCTGGAGACGGCGAAGCCGGCCCTGCTCTTTTTAATCGAGACACAGATATCCTCCCTGGCTGATTCATCTTACCTTTCCTACCCGGGGTATAATTTGGAACACTCCTTTATACCACGGGCTGGCGTGTGCGTTTACGTCAGGGAGGATGTCTGTTCTCGACGCCTGAGTTTTCTTGAAGGACGTGATGTATCTTTTCTCACCAGCTGATGTGAGCAAAAATTTAGTTACGCTAAATTTTTGTTAAACGTGGATCGTCTTCGTGCGATGAATCACAAGAGCAAAGCGTAGCAGCCCGTAAAACGGATCGGCTGGCAATATGAAATCGTCCAGTAAAACCTCAGAGATCAACAACTTATAGATAATTTTCGACGTACAAGAAGAAGTTTATGAAGTACTAATTTGAATCGAGCAGCGTTTCGATATGATTGCAGTACTTATACTGTACTGTAGTACTGCTTGCATACTAGCTTTCGCATTGGGCCGATGGACGTTGTTTGCGAGTATTCTGCGGAGAAACGCAATAATTGTGCTGCCATGTTCTAGAAAACACTCAAAAATACAATGTTTGTTTCCAAATGACCTCATTTGGGGCAGACATCTAAGAACGAGGATTTAATCCGACATTCAAGTTATTTATTTATTTACATACTTACACACAATAAAGTAAAAGAATAACATACGTACTATACTTATTCCTATGTATTGTGTATGCTAATTCTAAAAAAAGTGTTTATAAATCAGTAATACGGGTTTTGCTTTTGATATTGTAGATATAACGACAGATTCACCATCGTATTGGATCACTGCAACCTCTCGAAGATGCACAACTTAAATATTTACAATTATACTTTATGGGCAACATGGCAATGATAATAGCAATTCTTCAGATCTGCAGCAACTACTTAATGAACATTTTGCATGACGAGTTAGCCCGCAAATCTTTAATTTCCGATCCGACTCGCATTCGCCCTGACCATTCAAATCTTAAGGCCAATCCTTGAAAGTTTGTGGTATGAATCAAGACAATCCACTTCTGAGGATCAATCTATATATATATAAGAGATTTCCATGTATTTCCACTCATCACGATATGTCTGGAACTACTAGAGCTAAAGACTTGAAATTTGGTAGGAATATTCTTTTCACCGAGTACAGGTCAGCTAAGAACGGATTTTCCAAAATTCCATCCGCAAGATTTTTTTTTTATTGTGAACAGAACAACGTCTGTCGGGTCAGCTAGTTTTAAATAAATTCTTATTAAAATTTGTCATTCAGTTTTTGAAACCACTAGAAACTGAAGTGCGTTACAGTTATAGTCAGAGATTCATAATTTTTTGAAAGGATCAATAAGAATAAATATTTTATGTGAATTTCCTAAACAGAAATTGTTGAGGTTGAACAGGCTACGAACTGTAAAGTAGATCATGTAGATGCCACCACAACAGCTCGAGAGTTGAAGAACCATTCCATAGATAATGCGTTATTCGCCCGGATAGTTAAGTGGTCTCAGCGCTTCAGGCGTAATCTCTATTGATTTATTTGGACCCATACAGAAGATAGTTTGAGATGAAGAAATAATGTTTGATACTAGTTAGTTCTGTCCGCAATCCAAGGGCATTAAAATATATTGTTATTTATGAATTCGTATAATAAAAA
This sequence comes from Leptidea sinapis, assembly GCF_905404315.1. NCBI lineage: Eukaryota > Metazoa > Arthropoda > Insecta > Lepidoptera > Pieridae > Leptidea > Leptidea sinapis. The sequence continues at coordinate 25,377,672 of NC_066265.1, forward strand.
AAAATATTATAATACATAACTTTTTAAACTAAGATTTTAACGGCGAGGTTAATCTAATGCCATGTTGCGGAGTGTTAATTATAAGGGAATTTAATGTTTACGTATTATTGTGTAGAATTAATAATTTTTGTTATGTGATAATTTGGTTAGTTAAGGTTCATAGAAAGTACTTTAGATTTTCTTTTGAAGCCTGCCAACACAAACTTGGAGGCTCCTTTGCACAGGATGCCGGCTAGATTATGGGAACTACAACGGTGCCTATTTCTGCTGTGAAGCAGTAATGTGTAAACATTACTGTGTTTTAGTCTAAAGGGCGCCGTAGCTAGTGAAATTACTTGGCAAATGAGACTTAACACCTTACCTCTCAAGGCGACAAGCGCAATTTTAGTGCCGCTTAGAATTTTTGGGTTTTTCAAGAATCCTGAGCGCCACTGCATTGTAATGGTCAATTCGTATCAATTACCATCAGCTGAACGTCCTGGTCGTCTCGTCACTTATTTTCATGAATAAAGTTTCTCTTTAATAAGGCAGTATTCCTGGTACACTTTCGGCTAGATATGGTTGGTTAATTTAACAGAAATCTTCCTCGCTCATATGTTCCTGCTACCTTATCTTGTACTACGAGGCATTCAAGGGATATCCACATCACAGCATCGTGACACTTTAAATAATATCATAACAAAAAAACTAAGTTGATAAGCTGCGACATAAATAGACACGTATATAAGTATAAACCGGTATAAACCAATTAATTTTACTCTTGCTGTTTGCAATAAATTCAAAAATAAAATTATGATTTCATTTATTTTCTAGCGTTCTTATTTCAAGTAGTGCAACAATAATAGTTGGTTAGATATCCAGGACTTTTGGGAGAAAAATATTGATATCACCCAAAAGGAGTTGGTTACGAATTTGTCAATATAAGTAAGATCACGAAAGGTCGCAATGGGACTAAAAATGACTCAATGGATTCTTTCTTATCTTATTTGGGACAGTTTTTGATTTGTAGAAGTTTCGAAATGTAACTGAATGACGAAAATTATATAAAATAAAGCATGCGTATGATTCCGACAATCATCATATTAACGAGGAATAAACATTAGCGTTAGTAAGTCATTTATTGGGCGATTTATATGCATTTATAAGACGATCCCAGAAAATGTACAAATCAAATGTGTTACAAAATTGAAAAGAATTGTTAAAAAATATTTTGTGTGGCTTAGGTTATGAAACATAAATTATTTTCAGAATGGTGGTATCATTCTTCATTCTTTCATTCAACACTTGGAATGGAGCGAACGCCTTCAGGCTATGTAATTATAAATTTTAATGTACGATATTACTTATATTGTAATTAAACTAAGAAAAAAACCTTTCTTGTTTCTAGTGCCCGTTTTTCTCAGGTCTGAGGCATACTATTTTGAACTGGCGGTAATTTTAGATTTTTTCCAATTTTTTTGAAAGAATTTGAATTTCTCTAGATCTAAAACCATGGGAATGAGATCTCATTATTGGCTTCTTTTATCCTATTTCTATAAATGTAGAAGAAAAATAAAGATATCTAGTGTTTTTACTTGTATATAACCAAATAAGGTTATCAAAATATCTTCTAGTTAACACAGTTTTGAAGTCAGTGCACACGCTTATATCGTATGTGCTCTTTTAAAAGTTCAATACCGCAGCGGCCAGAAAAAGAGTCAATGATGGACGAATGTATAAATGTGGACGAAGTCAACGCACCCCAAAAATGTAAGTCCATACCAGTTGTGGCAAAGGCTTGAACAGTAGAACTTTTCACAAATAATGCGCGGAAATTATAGCTAGATAGTCCCTAGCCAGAAATTTTTATTTAAAAATACAGTCGTTGAAATATAAAATGGACTTTGTTTGTTTGTGATAATTCTAAGAAGGTCGAAGTTTGTTGACTCTTGAAAGACCCAAAAATTCTGAGCGGCACTACAACTGCGCTCGTTATCTTGACATAAGTTGTTAAGTCTCATTTGCCCAGTAATTTCACTAGCTACGGCGCCCTTCAGACCGAAACACAGTAATGCTTACACATTCCTGCTTCACGGTAGAAAAAGGCGCCGTTGGTATCCATAATCTAGCCGGCATCCTCTGCAATCCCACGGGTATTATTTTTAAGTTTCATGCGGTGAAAATTTGATACTTAAAATTTGTATCCAACCGAGTGTCTTTCAAATGTTGAAGTCAGGTTTGAATACCTACTGTTTTAATTTCACATTGTGTCATTAAAACTGTACATTCTAGGATTGAATAGATGAACTATAGCGTTCTAGGCTTAATATTAGTGGCAAGTGAGCCGACATTAGACAAAAAACTAAATAAATAAATTATATACTATCATTTTGTTCACATGATTCTTATCAATGAGTAGCCAGCCAGCTCTAGCTTGGAATCATTTTGTCTTTTTTATATATAAAGATTTATTTTGTATATTTCATATTTGTTTTTAGACAAGACCAGCCTGTCTAATTTACGCATTTATACATAAGAGTAGGAATATACAAAGAATACAAAACAAATTTACAGTAATTCGTTTTCAAATCGTAATATCAAACAATGAGCTACAACAAGACATTTATGAATAAAACCTCAATAAATGAACTGAAACTAATTAGCCGTTTGCGTTTCAACGAGTATTTCAGCTGCAACTGACTAAACACAACCGCCACGGCCGCTTCAATGTATAATGACCGGTACGAATATGAAATTGTACTGGCGGTAAATGTGCGATATAAATATATGCCAATCTTCACAAATTTATTTGATTTGTACAACAGAGTTGACTAGAAAATATTTACTTGATGGAACAGAATTATATATATTATGAGTATATTTTTATACGAAATTAATGATGAATAACTTTAACAGTTCTCGAAAATAGAATAAATAATAAAACGCATATTAATTATAGTAATATTTTTTTAGGATAGGATACTTTTGTTATTTTTAGGTGATATCTCTCACTTCTAGGATTAAATATTATAACCATACAACCTGAGAGTTGAACAAGACATACCAAAAATTTCTGACGATGCGTCACTTGGACGGTTGGCACAGTTGGTAAGAGCGCTCGGACGGAACCCGAGAGGCGCAGGTTCGAGTCCCGCAATGTCCATGTATTTTGGTATAATAAATACTTTAATAATAATTAATTTAAATAACATATCTACAAAATATATTTTGCACCAAATACTTACACCATTCGCCTTATGCCTTTCACCAAATGCTTCGCGTTAATAGTATTTTTTGGGTTAGTTGGTTAGAAATAATAATTAGTTTGTAAATTCTGTCGGATTGACAGCCGCTAGGCGCAGTACCGACGTGTACAGGCTTCAACTTATAGCCTAAACACATGATCGGATTTGGTATGGCCGAACTATCAAACGCGGTCCGGTAGCGGACCATATTCGATGGAATGTCGCATTGTCCATTCGCACACAAATAATACTAATATCCTCCGGATCTTAGCGAGTATGACGCCGGACAAATTGTTTTTTTTTATGAAAATATTTTGTGACGAGATGATGATAATTGATACGCCCTGTCCGTTACAATGTAGTGCCACTCAGGATAATTGAAAACCCAAAATATTCTCAGGGGCACTAGAATTGCGCACGTCACCTTAAGACATTAGATGCTAAGTCTCATTTTCCCAGTAGCACTAGCTACGGCGCCCTTCAGACCAAAACACAGTAATTTTTACATATTACTGCTTCGGTAGAAATAGATGCCGTTCCACACCTTTGCCGCATCCGGTGAAAAGGAGCCTCCCACTGGTTGGTGCGAGACGCCCACCGGACAGTCCGATGGTCCGGCCGCACCAAATCCGAACATGTGTTTAAGCTATTAGGGTTGAGGTACAGTACTGTCACTTTGTCAAACAATACACAAACCAAAGACTAAACAGCTGTAAAAAAGAGAACTGAAAATACAAAGTAATTGGACGTAGAATAGCCATACACATAATTTTTATTTAATTGTGAGCAACAGAACAATTACTATTAAAAGTAAATTAATGTTGTTTTGCCGGACTCACGAATGAAAGCGGTTTTTGTGAAAATAAATTTAACCTCAGCTGTGTGTTAATTTAATTTACGTTGTCGAAATTTCGAGTCAGATTCAAAACTCCATTTTATCATCTTGTTACTTAAAAGCACTATTGTAAGCACCTTATATTGGTTAACTTATTTTTTTGAAATTTTTCGTCTTAACTTGAACTAAGTTACACCCGATACTATAAATATTTTTAAAAAGAAACTAATTCATGAAATCTAAGTTTCTCTTAGTAAATTATCAATTCATAAATAATTCTTTTAATTATACACATGAAGTGATCTTTTTATTGAAATAATTTAATACATATTACGTGTTTTATATTTATACAATGAACTTCTAAGTCATGGCTTTTTAATCTTACTGATAAAAAAAAACAACATGATGAAGGACTCTTAGCATCAGTAAATAATACTATATTTACAGATTAATTGCATTGTTTATCTATTTTATGTAAATTTTAATTTAAGAACCACTTATTTCAGACCAAGATAAAGACCGACAGACGAGTTGAAAAAGATTGGTTATTATTTTTATTGGGGTTCACTATTTTCTCTTCAAACTACGCGAAATTTTTATAAAGAATCCAAATTTAACCCCTTAATTTGGTTTTCCCAGTTCACCACATTTTAATCGTTAATTATTGTTTTTAATCGTTTTTGTTTACATTTCCAAATAACTTTCAGTGGTATGTAGGTCGTTCATTAATACAAATGAGCTGCTTAAAAAAATATATGAAGTGAGTGTGTAAAAACGAAATGTGAGTACAATCAGAATGTTATACTGAGAGCTCCGTTATGAGAATATTATAGTGATAATAAGGCCTATCGCAGACGACAGACTATCCGTGACGCACTTTTTAGTCTGTAATAATAAAACTTATAGAATTATATGCAGTACGACATGTCTGACACCCAAAATATCCTCGTAGATCTGGCAGATCGCGCCGCACCGCGCCGTACAAAAAGTGCACCAAAAATATATAACGTTCGCGTTAATGCGCGCTAACGCAGGCGACGCTCACTTTAGTCTATAGTCTGAAATTGCTATTGACGTATTATGGCGCTAGACATCGATGTATCGATGTTGATACAAGAAATAGAAAACAGACCAGTACTGTATGATACATCTTTGGCAGAGTATCATGACAGAAATTTAAAAAGAAAATTGTGGGATGAAGTGTGTAAATTTATTTGGATATACATAGTCTTAGAACTGAATGTTTAACATAAAACAGTCCCTTTGAAAATCTTTCTGAAAGAATAGGATGAATTCAAAATTCTCTATTTCGTCTTCTTTCTTTATATCTCAAGTACGAAATAATAGACCGCAATCTCTGTAGTTCCATTATGTGTATATCCCTACAGTTCTGCTGACAAAATGACCGAAAGTGCACGTCGTGTGCGTTGAGTATGTGAAATATCTGCCAAAGAAAAAGTATGTCATCTGCGATTAGACTAATGGTCTTGAAATATTCTCTGCGATATTTCCCTGTATTCACAGACAAGGAATAATACTAATACCGTTATACAGAACTATAACAAAGGTTGTAATGCTATCCAACGTATTTGCTTTTACAACATGATCCCAGAAAATGATGTTCAATATGATGCCAGATAAAACAATACTGTTACGAAATACAAAATAATTGTTAAAAACGTTTTTGGTAGATTTTATTATAACGTAAATGACTTCACCTTAGGAATGGAGAAACGCCCTCAGGCTATTTTATTATCCATTTTATTGTATTGAAATACTTTTTCAAATAATTTTAACATATAAACAAACTACTTCAAAAACATTCAGTTATATGAGAGATATTACTCATAAAAACTATGATGCAACATCTCATACATTATTTTTAGATCTTTCATGCAGCTTTCATTCATCAGTTCAGGGAGGCTTCTTTGCACAGGATGCCGGCTAGATTATGGGTACCACAACGGTGCCTATTTCTGCCGTGAAGCAGTAATGTGTAAATAGTGTTTCGGTCTGAAGGGCGCCGTAGCTAGTGAAATTATTGGGCAAATGAGACTTAACATCGTATGTCTCAAGGTGACGAGCGGAGTTGTAGTGCCGCTCAGAACTTTTGGGGTTTTTCAAGAATCCTGAGTGGGTGCATTGTAATGGGCAGGGCAAAAAAAAGTTTATAGAGAATTTGTAAGTTTATAATGAGACTAGGTGACCCTACAATCATTGATCTGTTCATAATAAAAAAAACTGGTTCCAGTAGAATTTCGTTAAATCTTCGTTATTAGCTGACTTCTATTCGGTAAAAGGAATTTTCCTACCAAATTTCAAGTCTCTACTCCATATGGTTCCAGATATATCGTGATGAGTGAATATATAGGTGGAAATTTATTATGATTTCAATTTCTTATCAATTATTTAAAAGAGTTAATTGATTGCTCTTGGCTCGTGTTACTGTCACGGGATTTGTTTTTTCTATTCTCTCCTCTTTATTTCTAACCGACGGAGTTCCTGAATAACTTCCGTCACAAAAGTGCTTGTAGCCTGCCATACAGATTGAAAGCTTCTATCAAAGACTGTGGCTGAATTTTCTTCGTAAGGGCGAATGCCCAGGTACTGTGTTACAGGTCGACACGGGGACACGTAAAGAACACGTGCTCTGCATCTTCACTATCTCCTGGGCGGTATGGGAACATTGGAGATATCTCGTGTGTGTGTGTTTACTCGTTTATCTTTCTCTTTTAGAAAAAAGAGGTATGTACATAGAGAAGTTTTGAAATCTAATATGTCTGTTTGTTTGTCACTGAAAAACCTCAAAAATAACTTTAACAAAGGTACACAAATAAATTTTTCTTCCACAAATTTAATTTGTGTAATTAATCCCAGAAGTGAGGGTTATCACACACCGACTTTTCCTAATGCAGAGTGTAATATTAATAAAGAAATTTAATATAAAAAAAGTTGCAGAAGTTAAATAATATTGTTTTATTATAAAAATGTATCTTTACAAAGCTACGTACTACAAAGCTGTGGAATGAGCTTCCTTGTGCGGTGTTTCCGGGACGGTACGACATGAGTACCTTCAAAAAAGCGAGTATAGTTTCCTTAAAGGCCGGCAACGCTACTCTGTTTCCTCTGGTGTTGCAAGAGAATGTGGGCCGGCACTTAACACCAGGTGACCCGCACACTTCTTTGTCCTCCTTTTCCTAAATAAAAATAATCTTCGGTGGTTAACAACATTAAGCGGCTTTAACATTCAACATTTTTGAATTTCAATATTTTATCTGGAAACCGAGAATTTGTTCATTAAAATTTTACAGTTCAAATAGCCTCGGTTAAAACAGGTCGCACAATCAAATTGCTCTAAACCTTTTATCGTAGCGTAACAGTTTACGGTCATAATTTTCTCGATTCCGTCTACAGGCGTAAATGAATATATTTTAATAGCTACAATGGTGGTAGAAATGATTTAATATTGTAATCTTTAATAAACGAAACAATAGATGTATGATTAATATGGTATGGTATATATATATCATCTGAATCTCGGAAACGGCTCCAACGATTTTCAAATATTTCATAAAATTTGCCCTACGGTATTGAGTAATTTCTAGGCGATAAATCGATCTAGCTAGGTTTCAATTATAAAAAATATGTTTTAGCTTAGATGGGTGATCCGAAAAGCACAAGACCTCGGTTCTAATCCAGACGTCCTATTAGATTTTCTTTGTGTTCAAGTTTTGTACATTCTCTAAAATCCGAGCAAGGTTCGGTCGTCCGGATATTATTTAATAAAATGGCACTATAAATAAGTTTAGTTACTGTATTTAATATTTCCAAATGGTCAAACAAGCAAAGTTTAAAGAGTTATGAAGAAACACGGTGATATTCCTCTGGAAAGACTATTAAAAAATCTATTAACTTTTACGCTAAAGGACATCAGACAAAGTTTGGTTTTCACGATGTTGATAATAAGTTTACTAGAGTTTGTTAGAACATCATTCGGTGTTGTAATAAACTTCAATTCAATTTAATATTCTGCTTATATAATAAAGAAAACAAAGAAAGAAAATGTTTATTTTTAACGTATAGTGCCTACATGTAAATACAAAAGACTAAAATAAAATTTACTAAATTGTCTAAATTAAGACTTATTAAACAGAAATAAAATGTAGAAGTATTATTTTCTATACGTCACAAAGTGATCCCAACAAAACCAGCGCTTGCCTTCCTTTGGCCCTTTTTCCTGAATATATGAGTATGTTTATATACATTTTTAACTGAGGGATGCATGCCTTGATAGGCAGAAAGGTTGATACCTACCTGCCTTTTGTACAGATAATGGACCACCTCAACACCTGATGATTTAAAAATATCCCAGAGGTTTTGAGAATTTTATGTTATCAATTGGACAAGTTGCACCAATTACTATCAGGGGAACTCGTTTCGCTCTTTCTACATTTAAGTTAATTAAGTTTAAGTTTTTAATATATCACTCTTTTATCACAATCATCATTGTATTATTTTGATACTTATAGCGGAATAAAATATAAATAAATTAAGTCAAAATTTCCACTTGTATAGTATATGTATAGTACAATATAATACATTACAATCTATCTACATTTTAAACTACAAATATAGAGTTATTTGGCAGTATTTTTCCTACTGAAAAGCACTGTGCAAGTGTTCTTTTGATGTGCGAGTAAATTTATTAAAATTGTATTTAGCCTCTGACATTATTTTTTTCAATACAACAAGATTGTAAGCACTTAAGGCGTCACTAAATGCCAGCGACCTTTAGCGATAGAAGTTAATCTATAAATATAAATCTTCTGGGTTTCTTTATAGATAAATGCGTTATGCAGAAAAAGAAACTTATCGAAGTGGGCATTATTTTGCGGAAATCCATAATTATCCAAATGTTTTAATTTTGTTTGCTTGAGTGTTAATTCCGCCAATACTCGTCTTCAAACAATTGGACACTTGTTTCGCTTTTACACGAGGCATCCTCAGAAGACGTTAACTCGTCAAACTGTAAAGATGGTAGCATGAAATAGCTCTAGAGTGTTAACTTTATCCAACATCAAGCACTGGCAACCTACAAAATATAAGATTTAAGGGTACGTGTAACAGGATTAAGTGATGTTCATAGATCTAAATAATTTCACCATAAAATTTGTGTAAAACACCTTGTTTCCTTGTTTTCTGCTTACCCTTCGCCTGGTGATGCAACAGAACACAGGCAGTATTGATCACTCACTACCAATTTACCCAAATTAATTTACAAAAATTTTCATTACATCCTTTTACGTAAAAAATATGCTTTTAGCTCCTCCACCAAGTTATTATAACTTATTTTTAATTAAAAAACAGCTCTTCAAAGTACTAACCGAGTTTTAATGTACTTATGAATTTTATCGGAACTGATAAAACTTAAGCCATTAAAGATAGGACCTTAAAGTTTTATAGAAATATTATTTGGTGGCATGAATTCTCTTGTAATAATGCGCAAAATCTAAATTTCAATGTTATATAATTAATTTAATCAAAAAGCTCATTTATTTTCATTATATAATTGGTTGTAAATACAAAACATGCTCACTCGAAACTATTTAAAAAAAATTGTAACCTATAAGCTTAACTATTTTTAAGTCTCCTTAAGTTAACTCTTCGATGAAAATTAATATAAAGTAAGTATATGTAATTACTCAAATGACACATCATTGGTTCATCTTAAAAATGGGTAAAGGGGGGACGGGACGGTCGTGGTCAGAGATTGGTCAATCTTCACACATTGTGGCATAAACCGGGTTAACTCGCAATATGATGATGTGTGTAGTGTCAGATTGGAAGAGCATCATTCATTATGCGCTTTTACCGCCGCTGCCGGGCAATTGATTCTGATATACTACTATGAAGGCAGATATTAAAACATACATAACTTGAGAGAAGGTAGCCGAAATTCATTAATAGAAAGGGTGTGGACTTTTAACTCGATTACGCTAGCTAGCTGCCACAAATATCATTAGCCATAGCCGTTTCTTGATCAGGTGTTCCAAAATGTCTATAGCGGCAGCATTGCTGATTAGCTAGTGCTCCTTTAGGTATCCCAAGAGCTGGCGGTGGATAATTTACTATAGAAGTTTGGGTAAAAGCCACTGAATAGCAATAGGGTTGTAATTGGGTGGATAAGAGCACAGAATAGTTAAAGAGATTAAAATGTCCTTGTAAGCGGGGCAGGCGTGCCGCGTATATGATCGACGGACCATATTTCAATGAAATTAGCTTGACCGGCTGACAGTCGGTCTCTTATTGTAATAACGTATGAAACTCCGTGAAAATGATGAATTTTGCCGTCTTTTACTATAATAACGAGTCGATAAAGAAGCCTGGTCTGTAGTATAGCCCGAGAAAGAAGTTTCTTTTCATCGGAAAGTCCAAATAGGGTTCTACCTAATTGTAAGCAATGTCGACATAAAGTATGTGTATGTTGTACATACATGGAATAGATAAATAAAGGTCAACTAAGGTAAATAAAGGAAGTCAAGGAAAAAAGATGATTGCCTCATTCTTTGGTCGGAAAGGTCATTGCGCGACAGTTGTGCTAGAAGATGGAAGGACAGTTACTGCAGACTGGTATGTCATTCGCTGTTTGCCCGTTGTCTTGGAAAAAATTCGTCAGCAGCGCCCTCGAAGCAGGATCCTCCTGCACTACGACAATGCTTCAGCGCACTCCGCAAAACTAATATTTGGCAGGTGTCGAGATAATGAGTTATCTGTCATACAGTCCTGACCTGGCACCCTGCGACTTTAATTTATTCCCAAGACCTAAAGATAAAATTCGAGGTATTCGCTTTACGAGCCCTGAAGATGCGGTGTAAGCGTACAAAAATGCCATAGAAGGGACCCCTAAGGAAGAATGGGCCGACTGCTATTCTCAGTGGTCCCATCGAATGCGACGATTTGTAGAGAGGAACGGAGATTACTTCGAAAAAGAATAAAAGTATTGATAATTTTCTACATTAATTAGTAATTTTCTAAATATTTTCATTATTACCAAGGTATCGTCGCGAACGCCAAGTCTCGAAGACAGTGCGCAACTGTATGATATCGCGCGTAATATCTAAAGTTGAGTTGGTTTATGACGCATAAACGATCTCAAATGACACACGATGACAAACACACAGGACAGATTGAGAAAAATAAAAGAAAAGTATTCTGGTATAAATATTCTTCATATTCATTATAAAAACCTTTTATATCATTACAAGCTTACTTCAGTCTTCATTCATTCAAAAGTGCACACTCATATATTATGTTGGTTATAACATAACTGCGGTCCTGTAGAAAAATCTCTTGACTTCCATAACTTAAGTATTTTATCAATTAAGTGCTTCAGTCATTAATTTAAACTTGCCAGCGATTAATTATCAGACTTTTGTCAATGGCGTACCGTTCTACAGAGCACTTTACTTTTTTGTGTCGCTAAGATGACCAGGCTTTTACTGAAATGATAAAATTGTGTTATTTATTCTCCTTTAAATAGATTTTGTAGTTGTGTCTAAGTACAAATTCTTATACCATTCTAACATTCGCTATACATGCGTGTATCTTAAATGTAGGCGTGCGAACTGTGTTGCTCGGTGACAATTTTGTTATATTATGCTTCGCAAGACACAACTGTCATTAGATTTAACTCTCAGATGACAATGAGCCTGTTGTCTATGGTATTTCTCTATGTATCTTCTTTCTACAGGAAACCGTCTGCACTATAATTTGATTTAACACAAGAATTACAAGAAAAGAGAATAGATATTTTTTTATGATTTTCAATAAATAAATAAAAAAATAAATAAATAAAAAAAAAATTGCGGCGCATCTAGGCATAATATAGTGAACATCACGATAAAGTGTATTTTCTACCAATCTCGTCACAAAACGTGCAGTGACAGGGTAATGTTCGTATCAAACACAAAATATCAATTCAAAATGTCATTCCAGGAAAGAAGAAATAGACCTTGTCAACAATCTTAATACTTTAAATAGTATAGTATTAAAATACAAAAATAATTTTTTACTACTTAAATAATATCATTTCTAAATACTTTAAAATGATATAAAAATCCTTCTAGGAATACTTAATTATTAAGGTAAACATACAAACTCAATCAATAATCCAATCACCAGTCTAAGCTAGACGTATTTGATCCGGTTTAATTGATTCATGCCAATAAGATCGCCGTCTCAGTGCATAATAGTCACGTACAGGCACTACAGAGTAAAGTGACACTTTGATGAATAGTAAACTAATCAATACATACCGAATGTGTATCTAAATGCTAACTAACACAGCTGTATTGATGATTATAATTTAATAATTTGTTAGAGAACTGGTTGTAATTGTAATTATTAGTTATGGAGAACTATAGTGCAGATACTTCCTGTAGAAATAGAGATATTAACAGCGGTGGATTTACACTTGGGGCACTTGGGGCAAGTGCCCAGGGCGGCAAATTTTTTAGAGCAGCAAATTTTTGAAAGTCTCTGCAATAAATTAGTTATTTTAATTTTGAAAAATAGATTATATAAACTATAAGTTTAAGTAATATATCAGTATTGGGGCGGATTTTTTTCCGGTGCCCAAGGGCGGTATTAAGTTTAAATCCGGCTCTGTACCTATAGACAACAGACGCATTCGTACGTGGTTGGCTAATCTAATGCCAATAGATCCTCGCACTGTTTCATAACAAAACTGTCACCGAGCACCGATCACAGTCGCACGCAAATCGCAATACGCATATTTTATTAATGATATTCATCAGTCGCTTCTCATTAAAGTTCTTGGTGTAAAGCAACTCGTTCTACAAACACCGAGAGGACAGTAAAGCAACTTTAGCACCAGGAGTTCTGATGTTCATTTTTAATATCAAATGTTTCCCTACATACGCGCTAATACAAGTACTATAAACTTATATCTATCTATTTATCATAAGAACAGCGCAAACATATTTTTAGCTATAAGCAATCATAATACAAAATTATTTCACGATGGTTGAAGTGTCTTTCAGTTGAAAGACTACAACTGGACATATAACTTACAATACGATCACAGATCGTACTTTTTTATATGACTGCTGAGGACTCTTAAATTATAAATATAAGTTAATATAACCTTATGAATATACGTACTAGTATTTAATATGGACACATTACAAAAAATACAACATCCTTGTGGGAGGCTCCTTTCGTGGAGGCGTATCAATTACCATCAGCTGAATGTACTGTTTGGCTCGTCCCTTAATGTCATAAAAAAATCTTTCCTTATTTTAATATTGTTGAAAGCATTTGTTAATAATCTTGTGGTTAATTGTTACTCTCTCACACTTCATTTTATGCTGCGTCCGATAGCGTCGACACACATACCAGTGGGAGGCTCCTTTACACAGGATGCCAGCTAGATTATGGGTACCACAACAGCGCCTATTTCTGCCGTGAAGCAGTAATGTATAAGCATTACTGTGTTTCGGTCCGAAAGGCGCCGTAGCTAGTAAAATGACTGGGCAAATGAGACTTAACATCATATGTCTCAGGTGACGAGCGCAGTTGTAGTGCTGCTCAGAATTTTTGGGGTTTTTCAAGAATCCTGAGTGCACTGCTTTGTAATGGGCAGGGCGTATCATTTACCATTATTTATTTTCATATAAAAAAAAAAACAAAAGACACATGGCACAAACACATATGTCTTCTAGTTCATGGCACAAACACGTATGTCAGTAGTTCACTGTTTAACATAAAAAATATAGATCCATTTTACACATTTCTATAAAAATTATCTTTCCCCAAACAGGGCATAGTGTATACTCAGTACTATGCGTACAAGACAATGATGTATTTTACACAATATATATATACGTAAAAACATATAAACATCCACGACTCGGAAACCAACATCCATATTCATCAAATAAATATTTATACCTACCAGGACTCGACACCGGGGCATCTCGCTCAGTGGTAGTTCAGCGCTATTTATAACCTATAATCTAGGTCCTAAAGAATCATTGAGAGCAAAATTTAAAGAAATTAACATCTTGACTGTTGCTTCTCAATATATTCTTGATAATGTAATGTATGTTCATAGGCACATAAGTGAATTTGCCAGAAACTGTCATAACCATAATGTTAACACCAGGAACAGAAATAAACTGATGATGCCTACTACTCGGCTAAGTCGAGTTAGTAAGGCTTTTGTGGGGCGATGTATATGCCATTACTACAAGATCCCAGAAAATGTTCAAAACAAAAGTATAACGTTATTCAAAAGAATTGTTAAAAAACGTTTGTGTGGTAAAGGTTACTATAACATGAATGACTTTCTTAATGATACCACAGATTGGGAATGGAGATACCGCACTCAGGCTATTAAATAATAAGTTTAATTGTACATTATTACTTTGTAAACATATTTATTCGATGAAAAAAGCCCGCTGAGTTTGTTGCGTTCATTCTTCTCAGGTCTGAGGCATTCATTTTGGAATGGGTGGTAGTTTTTTGAGTTTCAATAAGTGATGTCACATCCTATTTTGAATAAAAATATTTGAATTTGAATTGGATTTGAATTTGAGTAGGCAGAGTAACTGCGATTTGTTATCTTATATTATTACACTTATGAGCCTTATGTCAATACACATTAAATATATAAATCAAATAAATTTACATATAGTTCGTATAGTACTGGTATATAGCTAAAAATTGGTATTCCGTAGCAAAAACGTATTTTTATAAAGTTTTATTTCACTACAAAACATCGTAAATGTAGGTATAGGAGCTTTATTTATTATGTAGCTTCTGTCTCTACTCGAAGGTAAAGTGAACGCAAATTTACTACAAGCTTAGAACACTTTCGTGAACTCCGTCGGACCCTATTATGCAATAAATAAACTTAAATGTCTGTCTGTTGTGTGGCTATTTCACATTGAAATAAATGAATCCATAAAAGCTTTCTCAATTGAAATTTATTTAACTTAAGAAAGTTTACTTTATGAATTTTGATTATTTGTCACTTGTTGCTCAGTTATAACTGCCGCCAACATTCTCCTGTAACACCAGAAGAATTACAGGAGCGTTTCCAGTCTTTCAAGATAGTGTACGCGCATTTTTTGAAGGTATCCATGTCGTATCGTCCCTGAGACATCGTACTGGCATGCTCATTAAACAGCTTGGTTGTACGTTGAAGAAACTGCACTGTGGAGGAACGCCACACATTCAGATGGTGTGGATATTCTTATTTGTGGCGTGTCGTGCGTAGGCGGCATATGGCGACAGGAATCGGATGACACAGCTTTTTAGAATACTCTCTCTGTATGCTACGCCTAGTGAGGCAGCTGTAGTTCCACTTGCGTTAACTCTCGGAATGTCCAAAAGATGGAAGTTTTGAAAGAAGCGCCTCATAATCCTAATATTTTTTTTAAGGAAAAGGAGGTCAAATGAGCGTACGGGTTATCACCGCCACTAACATTCTCTTGCAACACCAGAGCAATTACAAGAGCGTTGCCGGCCTTTGAAGTAGATCGTATCGTCCCGTAATTTTTCGTAATTGATTCACGTATTTTGCAAGAGAATGCGGGCGGCGGTGGCTCATTTGTCCTCCTGTACCATAAAAAAAGTATTTGTGCTCTTAACATATAATAGCAGCAGCTGGTTCCATGTTGGAAAAAACGGTGTTTGTTTAAGACTCTATGACAGAAGTGAAAAAATTTCTAAGGCATGGGTAAAAATACGAAATGCTCACTAAGCGGTACATCGTTAGTCTACTCGAGCTGACTTTATCCGATCTAGCGTTACATAGCTAAGCGTGACTGCGCAGTGTCATTCAGTACCCACATTATAATGTGCACAACGCGCTTAGACACGTTTTCATTCTGAAATCCATGCAATTGTTTAATCTAAATAAACCTTTGTTCGTTTCTTCCTTACAGAGAGAGATAGGTCTCTCTACTTCATAAATAGTCAACTTAGTCGAGTTACAAAGTATTTTGTAGGGAGATGCATATGCTTTTACAGCAAGATCCCTGAAAATGGTTACTATAACATAAATGACTTTCTTAATGATGATACTACAGATTGGGAAACGAGCGACCGCGCTTAGGCTATAAAATTATAAATTTTATTGTACAATATTACATTGCAATTTTTGTTTTTGAGTTTCAATAAGTGATATCATTTTGATTGAACTGAAGAATATGACTTTGAAAATTTTAATACACAAATAGAACAGTAATTCCAATATTTCAGCACAATATAATAAAAGATTTCATTGAACAAATAAGTAACAAACATCTCTTTGACTAAAATTATATCTCAATCTAAAGCAGCCGTTAAAATTATAACACAAAATGTAATATGTGTTATATGCACTGGTGTTATAAATAGTAGTAGTAGTAAAATTCGCGTCCGTGCTGTAAAACTAATGTTGTTTCTGTGATGCACAATATTTTATCAGCTGCAGCTTATATTGTAACGAAGCGCGACTTATAATGGCTTAAGCTGATAGATGAGTATCGTAATATTTTATTAAAATTAAGTGAAACACTAGTAATAGAAAATCAGGTAAACGTATAAGAGAGGTCTGAAAAAATACCAAAATAAACGGATTAATTAATTTATTATTCAAACAAAACAAATTTTATAACTATATTTACAATAGTATGACTACATAAAATTAAAACTATCATTACGTGGAAGCATACCAAGAATACTGGCAGCATTTCCGCGTTGGATAGCTAGGCTGATCCGTTGACAGAAATAGCTGGGATTCCAGTAGCTTTATTGAGGCGCGAAAATAGTATTTTGTACAAAATACGTGGGGCCAGGGGGGAGAATGTACATTCTCCGCACCTCTGGGCCCCACGGGCCAAGTGTCACGACACCAAACGGCACAAAAATAAAAGTGTGTGTTAAGTACCTAATAAATAAAAAAAATATGTTTTTGATTATTTTTTCGGTCTGTTTGTCTTTAGGTCTATACGCGCGAGAACGCAAATGTTACTCGAAGTAATTAAGGTTCATGATCACGCCAACGATCTTCAGCGTTTGGGCGTAGGTTGTTATCTCGAATCACGCGCGCACTCCGATCCCAAACAAACAAATATAATTCGTGTGTGTGTGGATATAGTATAAAATCCCTTATATCAAAGTTTTTCTTAAATTAACTTTTAAAACATTCTAGTTAAATTTAAATTTTATTTTAAATTTAGGCATCATTTTATCGCAGTAATGTATCTAAGTACCTTTTTCTTAGTATTTAAATCTCAATTATCTCTACTAAAAACTATATTCACTTGATTCTTTATTTAAAATTTAGTTATTTATAAGATCGTGGGTAAAAGCTAGTAAATCGATATAACATAGAGTATTGTTATGGTAGCTAGATAGCAAGCACTTAGTGCTGCCTAAGTATCTAGCTATTGAACAGCTGTGGCCTTGCAATATTAATTTAACTTTGTAGAACGAGTAGCGATGGCAAAAAATACTAACAAAAATACGTTAAGCAAACATAAGGATGCATCTAGCGTAAAAATATTTCAAATTATTGTGTTTTTTTTTCAAAAATTACTGTGTAATTGTTTTTGCATAAGGAAGATAAAAAAGCGTTGGCTATTGCTCACGTAAAAAGCAACAGAAGAGAAATTCAACGTATTGCCAGCAGTGAGTGTCAATCTACCTTGGTTCTACTATCTGCAATACCAGCGGCAGTGAGCTGGAAATCCGAAGGTGATGTGCTATAACCATGTCTGCGTAAGAGAAGCTCAATGAGCTCTGGAAGGACTGAAGGATCACCAAAACCATTAAGGTTGGACTTATAACTTGCCTTCTGTTTCCAATGTTGCTCTACGGGACAAAAACCAGATCCCACCGCAAGAACACCGCAAAATTGATGCCTTAGAGATGTAGTATTGGAGGTAGCTCTTGAAGATCCCTTGGACGGCTTTCCGAACCAACAATTCCATCTTAAAAGATCTGAAGATAAAAGAAAGGCTATCGTCGACTGCGCAATTACGAATTCTGAAGTTCTTTGGCCACATCTCCAGAAATGAAGGATCGATAGAGGGGTTAGTAGTGCAGGGCTAGGAGGAGGGTGAAAAGGCTGGAGGACGCTCATCCACGTGATGGATGGATCTGATCAAAGTAGTGACCCAGAGGAGTGTGGCTCCCAAAAATAAGGAGACCAACGACGACTAATGTCGCATCATCTTAGCGGCCTCGACCACTCTGACGAGAGTGATCGATTAAGAAGAAATGCTCACTTCAAAACGCTGTATGTTCACTACATACAGCTTTTTACTATAATAGGTATACATGCAACAAGATAAATATTACAGTGATTTTTTAAAACAGCGACAGTACACGGAAATTCTAATACAGAACTAGAAAAAGTTTCTTGCAAAACATTTGCTCCTTTTTGTGAAAAAAATATCGGCATAGTTATGTTTTTGGTCAAACACGAGCTGTCCATAAAATTATTCATTTGATCAATATTTATTTTAAACTTCTTCTGCTCAGCTTTATCCTTCCGAATTTTTTATACACGTTACACCGTGGTGGTCTTGTTAAATATCAAAAGTGCAAATAAAATTTCATATTTAAAAATGGAATACTTTTTGTATGTATCGAATGTGATTCGGGTACTTTGTAGGGTTGGTTTTTAGTATCAGAAAATATTTTATTAAATTTGACTAAATTCTTTTGCTTATATTTTATCGTCTGATACAATGAACTCATCCTCACATGATACTGGCCGATCAGCATCAAAAACATTTTTCATGAAATCACTTATTAATTTTTATGTACAACTCGTCCTTCACCAATGAAATACTATACCAAAATTATTTTCATAAAAATGAGCAAATGGCTCCTTAAAAAGTCTTCTGTCATAGGCGAAAAATCTAAATCTGGCGCCTAGATGCGCCTTATGATTCGGAAAACTTTTTAGTAATTTTCATATTCTCCCTGATAGTGTTTTACTTTATTCATACCATCTTAGATAGTTGTTGTCTATGACAATGCCGTGATATTTAATTTGTTGAATATATTCCAATGTAATACAACTATATTGGTCTAAAGTAAAATAATCTTTATTTTGTGAATTTTCTTCTGATAGATGATTTCACCAGTGAGAGGCTCCTTTGCACGGGAATCCGGCTAGATTATGGGTACCACACGGCGCTTATTTCTGCCGTGTTATTAGTAATAAAAATTACTTGTCGAATGAGACTTAACATTTTGTGTCTCGAGGTGATGAGCGCTATTATATTGCCATTGAGAATTTTTGTGTTTTTCAAGAATCCTGAGCGGCACTGAATTGTAATTTGCGAGGCGCATCAAATATCATCAACTGAACGTCCTGCTCGTTTCGTCCCTTAATTTCATTAAAAAAAATATAATTTTAGAAACGGCTGAACGAATTTCAACAAAAAATTTCACTGGCAGATAGTTTTTGTTAATGTAGTAACTTAGAGTGTGTTACTTTAACATCATAAAGTAAATCTAAGAAATTGTATTTTTAGTAAACGAAAACATATTTAATTCATTGGTGTCACTATGTAAGATTGGCCCCGACGGTAGATTCACTGTTACAACTGTGTTTAAATTTTCAAGAACAGCTGGAGAACAAAGGAGTTTTAAGTTTATCAGAGGAGTGAGACAGTAAAGTGTGGCCAGAACTAGAGCTCTCAAATAATTTATAACTCTGAACCGCATCTGAGTCTGAAAATTGGTACTAAATTTTATTTGTATATTATTATTGCGGTAGTAGTATTAGAAATGATATCAAAATGAATTCCAAAGGAATCCATTTTGATTTCTGCTGGGGTCAGTCCTTCATCTTAGTGACGTCATAGACAGACACTTCAAAAACCAGCTGAGAAATATATTTTCGTGGCTTGAGTCAAGAGATTGTCAAACAGTGATAGTAGTGCTTCATATAGCTCTATACGAAATAAAAAAGAGTGTGTGAATGAAAGAGTGACGCATATAATTCAATCAAATTACCTATGTAACAATTTTTGAATCTATGTGTTTACATAAATATGCACTTTTTAAAATTATTATTGTGCATATTTTGTTTACATAAATAACTATTGATTTTACGAAAAAAAAAAGCTAGTACAGGTTGGAAATGTATCACTTCTAGATCTCGCGTCATACTGACACCGCCATATTGCTTACTGAGGCTGCTAGGCACAGTAAGTGGTTAGAAGCTAGAGGGGTTACGGCGAACACAGCCTACAAGTCCAATGGTTGAATTGTCCATTTGTCATGTAATCAATATAGTAATGTCTTACCCATAGTTTGTATTCCTTTTTCATAAAAAAATTACATTACTAACAGACATTACATTTACCAGTAGGAGGCTCGTTTGCACAGGACGCCAGCTAAATTATGGGTACCACAACGGCGACTTTTTCTGCCGTGAAGCAGTAATGTGTAAGCATTGTTGTATTTCGGTCTTAAGGGCGCCGTAGCTAGTGAAATTACCTGGGCAAATGTGTCTTAATTTGACAATATTTGGTTTTTTCAAAAATATTGCATTGAAATGAGTAGGGCGTATCAATCACCATCATCTGAACATCTTGCTCGTCTCGTCCCTTATTGTCATAAAAAAGACACATAAGCCTTCTTAACATGAATATATGTACTGAATTATAAAAAATCTTATTAATTATTTTAATAAGTAAGGTGTATTATATTTTTATTACTAATACCAATACACAAATCAGGCTAATGAATGGTCATTTATATTTTTCCTCATATATTAACTAAAAGCCACTGATTTAGAACTCGAAGGGTTAATAGAAAGCCATTAAAGTGCCGTTATTAGAAAGTTGTAAAACTTTGTTGAAGTTTGAAGGCGAGGTTTGACCTATCTTGACCTCACTGCTTCCTAATTGCATATTGTTAAATGCAAATTTAATATGAGCAACATTTAGCAATAACTGTTTCTTATATACACAAAATAAATTTGAAGACATCATTTATGCACGATGCGGGACTCGAACCTTGCGACTTGTAGATGAAGCTACAATCTAAGAGAGTTGAACAAAACGTTTTTCAACAAGATTAATCAACGATACGTCACTCGAACGGTTGGCTCAGTGGAAGAGTGCTCGGATAGAACGCGAGAGGTCGCGGGTTCGAGTTTCACATCAAATCAAATCAATCATATCCATCGTGAGCTCTGCTTTTCAACCGACTTCAAAAAACAGGAGGAGGTTCTCAAATCGTCCGTTGTTTTTTTTTATGTTTGTTAACTCATATCTCCACTGTTTTGGATCTGAACTCCCGGAAAGTTCATGCAAATGTTTGTATGTGTGAACTTGGATACCCTGAACCATTGGTCGTATTAAACAAAAATAAGAAAAAAAAAACGAAAAAAATATCGAATTCAAACATATACTATAAAACAAAGTAACTAAACAGTGAGAAATCATTTTATCTACAAAATTTTGAAGTAATTTTTTTTATGTTATTCTTAAGGGAGACTCTTTGCACAGGATAGCGGCTAGATTATGTGTACCACAATGGCGCCTTCTTTTTCCGTAATAAAGCAGTAATGTGTTATTACTAGGTTTCGGTCCGAAGGGCGCCGTAGCTAGTGAAATTACTAGCTTATCCGGCCCCTGTTGTGGTGTTTAATTTATCAGTCAATCGCTTCATGATAGCGTTCCCAAAAGCTGATCCTTTGAAATATTATCGTACGGAAATAGATATTGCGAAGGCATCGGTTTATAGAAACCTGGTGTTGTTTGTGTTATTTGTGTATCAAACAAGCACCTTAAGTTATAGTAGCACATTAGTTAGTTAAAATGAATTTTTCAATGCAAAATGAATTATTAGGTATAACGAATTAGTCTATAATTTAATTGTTAAATAATAGTATAATTAATTAGTTTGATAATAATATATAAGTTAACATTATACATAGGTAATAAATGGATTATGAAATTACTTACGTCGTATAATCTTATATCGTTAAATTTAAATTCTATTAATATGTTTAAATGAGTTGTGAAATCCGACATGTCATATCAATAATATTATGTTAACATCTTCTGTACAATGTTTTTTGCAAATAAAATAAATTTCATTTCATTTCATAATACTTCGTTCATAAACATGATTTCAAACAACTGATGTATCTATGTTACCTAGAATAAAGCGGGGCTTAATTATTGTTCTGCTTTGCAAAACTTTTCCGCTTTGCTTAATATTATCGGAAAATGTAAACCTTTTTCTACGGAGCGGCCACTACTGTAAAACAGGACGATAGTTTCACTTTATGAGATTATCAATATTATAAGCGATGGCTTAGTGAACATTTTTTCTATCGCCTTATAACATTGTTCTATCGCGATATGAAGGAAAAAGAGTGTTTCTTTTTCCATTCTTTTATTATACTTAATTAGATAGGTATTGCAGAAATAAGGAATTCACAATCTGTTATCCGGGATTTTGTCTGATTTTAAGAGTAGCCATATTAGCTGGATTCCAATAGCTCCTACATGCATTTAATGTAAAAAAAACAAGCATATATGTATCATCGTTAAGGCAGCGCTCATTAAAAATCACTTTTTCTCTGACTTACTTTAAAAATCCAGAAGATTCCAGAAGCTAACAAATATGACATGGTCAAGGCAGGCGTCTGTTATTTGTAAAATATTTTTTCTATATAAAACATATTTGCTTATAAAGCATTTTGAATTTCTTATAAACGCAATTCTTATCTAGACATACTAGTATATAATAACATAATCCTGGAAATCTGAGCGGCACTACAGCTGCGCTCGTCACCTTGAGACATAAGATGTTAAGTCTCATTTGCCCAGTAATTTCACTAGCTACGGTGCCCTTGAGACGGAAACACAGCAATGCTTCACGGCAGATATAGGCGCCGTTGTATCCCATAATCTAGCCGGCATCCCATGCAAAGGAACCTCCAACTGGTAAAATGGTAATATATGAGCACTTTACTATTACACTTGCAAATACTGTGGCTTTCTATTGGTAAAATAATTTTCAAAATCGGTTCAGACTGTCCAGAAATTACCCCCTCAAAAACACACATACTTTACTTCTTTAACATATTAGGTTTACAGATTGGTGTAACAGTAATGTCACAAGGTAATTTGGCAACCATTAAACCATTTTTATTAAAATAAAAAACAATATCTTTGTTTTGAAGTAAAGTTGAAGTAAAAATGTGAAGACGAATTTATTTTATATTAATTATTTAATTAAAAATAACAAAATACAACCGTCTTAAAAAATACTATTCCAAAACAATTTAATGTGCACTACAAAAGAAAAAAAAATATTTGCTTATTCTTCTACAACTTATTAATTAACTTATTTTTAGAGTTCTAAAAGTCAATTAAATTATGACGACAATATAACGTAGTTACAATAATTATTATTTTTGAAAATATATAAATAGCTTTGTTGTTAAAAGGGCACGGCGTTAGAAATTTACAGCTTATACATACTATGAATTTCAGCTTAAACGTAATCGGAGCGAGCGATTTTGATCGATAAATTACCTCTCACATAGTTTCTACTAATGAAGCATTATCTGGGATTACGAGAATTGATCTTAATTCAGCTTATATTGTGAACATCTTATAAGATAATCCATTGTTCTAAATATATTCTAGTAAAACTATTATAGAGAATTAATCGTGTATCTGACACAGCTTATGATTTTTTTTTATGAAAATATGGGATGAGTCAAGCAGGACGTTAAGCTAATCGTAATTGATACGCTCTGCCCATTAAAATGCAGTGCTGCTCAAGATTCTTAAAAATCCCCAATAATTCTGAGCGGCGCACTACAACTGCGCTCGTCACCGTGAGACATAAGATGTTAAGTCTCATTTGCCCAGTAATTTCACTAGCTACGGCGCCTTTCAGAACGAAACACAGTAATGCTTACATATTACTGCTTCATGGCAGAAATAGGCATTGTTGTGGTACCCATAATCTTGCCAGGCTTCCTGTGCAAAGGAGCCTCCCACTGGAAGTGATTATATTGGTTTCAGTAGGATTTATAAGTTTCCCGATATTTCAATGGTTTTTATAAATTATTTGTACTTGAAGCTGGGAATTATAAAAACATGGAAACCCTTTTCCCTTTATTCCTATGATTCCAGTTTTTCACCTGAGAACCTCGTTTTTAAATACAGTCCACTAAATATTTCCTGGCGCAACCATAGTGTGATACAGCATACGTTGAAAAGTAAACAAAGATTACAATTTAGAATAATAAAGAGTTCTTTTTTTCTTATTAGAAATTGACGTGGTAAACGTTTGAAAAGTCTTATTGGACTTTATTGAGGGTCTTTATAGAATCTTCTTGGATTTTTGTGCTTTTAGTTGTCCTTAGAAAACTCTAGAGCTCGTGAATTACATCTTACCACCAACGATCTTATTTAGAATTAAAATAAAACATATAAAAATCTAGTACTATCATTATAATTGCGATGTACAGATTTTTCTAAGTGAAGGATGTCATTAAAGTGAAGCATTCGTTTGTGCCGACATATTGTATTTAAAGAGCTTGAAAAGCTTTATAAAACAAAGGAGTCAACCTCAGGAGTATAAGACACAAACATGAGTACAGATTTTATACTTGTTGAATTACTGTTTAACAACAAGTTGGTAATGATTCTGTTGAACTTTATTTAGTTGAAAGTAATTTTATGTAATTGAGACTAGAAAATAGAAAAATATTTAGCTGCTCATTTATTACTGCATAATTTATTACTAAATGAACAGCTGTATAATGTCTATTTATATTAATTATAGTAGCTGATACGACAGACGCTGTTCTGTCAATAGTAAAAAAAAATATGTACCTAAATATTCGGGAATAGTGTAGTCTTAAGCCATTGGAAATGTGTAATCAAACTTAATGAGTTAAAAATTAAACAAAAAACATATGTAGTAAGTAATAAAATGATAAGGATTAATATCGTTTTTGTGTGAACATTTTTACATTACAACTGCCAATTTTTTTCTAGTATTAAAATTGATAATATAGTATGTTATATTGTGATACATATATCAGATCGTGGACTTTTCTGTAGACCTGTATAAGATTCACAATTCCACATTACATTATTGTATTATATCTCAAAGAATTTCTGACTCCAGCTCACTCAACTCATGCTCCCAGACAGCTAATTTTGTAGCGACACCAACAAATATAGTTAACGTATACAAAAAATTAACAAATTTTTACTAAAACCATCCGAGAGATAATCAAAATACATATTTCTCATAAAAAAACACACGCCGTACATTTTCAAATATTTAGAAGTTTTACGAAAAATGTGAAAACTTTATCAAGGCGTAGTTAATCATACGAAATTCATTTTTTATTCTATATATAGGCAGTAAATCCACGAATGGCGACCACGTACCGGAGGACGTAGTGTTCGAAGGTCCCACAAGATGGACCGACGATCTGATTAAGATCGTCGGAATAGGTTGGTGAGGGCAGCGCAGGCCCTTGTCATGTCTATCTTTGGGGAGGTCTTTGTCCAGCAGTGGACGTCTTTCGGCTACAATGATGAAGGAAGTAATATACAATTTTCATAATTCACAATTTATGTATTTATTTCTACCTATGTATAAATCTCTCAGTAAAATCTTGTTCTGAACGCAATGCCTAGTCAACTAGAGCCGATTTAACTATAAGCGTGTCAATAATTATCACCTTAGCAAAACATTTGTTAGTCTTTTGCCACACCAACGCCACATGACTCATGAACTCTTTCTTACGACTGTTCCAATTCTTTTTAAAATACAAACCCAGCCCTATCAATGATTATTATTATCTTGCCCCACTTGCATTACAATGTGCGGCGCCTATTTCAACCGTGAAGCAGTAATGTGTAAACATAACTGTGTTTCGGTCTGAAGGGCACCGTAGCTAGTGAAATTACTGGGTAAATGAGACTTAACATTTCCATATCTCAAAGTGACGAGCGCAATTGTAGTGCCGCTCAGAATTTTTGGGTTTTTCAAGAATCCTGAGCGGCACTGCATTGGAATAGGAAGGGCGTATCAGCTGAACTTTCTGAGCGTCTCGACCCTTATTTTCATAAAAAAAATAATCTAGCCTTAACTTAGGCTAATAACGATTCTACTTTAACTAAAACTGCTAGATAGACTAAACTAACAATGTTTCGATGAAACTTTTCTTAATGTCATTAAGACCCCCTTAATTAGTCAACTAAGGAGAAATCACCAGGTTCAGGTGTTCATAAATCAAAAAGTCTTTTAATATTATAAAAAAAAAACAATAGACTTAAATGAATTTCCGAGAACTTAAAATACATTGAAACCAAGTCCTTAAGATAAAAAAGCAAAAGATTTTTCTTTGTTTCTTTTCGTGACTTATTAAAATATAAATTATGTGTAAGAATTTTAAAATAGTATCTTCAGAATACGTTCAAGACTTAAAAATCAGTTTTTATTATTTCCAAGCAAGAATTTTCATTCGCAGTCCAATTAAGAGCTCGCGTTGCATAAACAACAGATTATTTACAATCTTCTTTGTGCTCCACTATTATTGTTAAGGAATAAAATGCACGTTATAAAGAGGAAAAAACAGTAATGTTCAACTTGTTGTGGGAATTTTTGGTGGGTGTGTTATTTAAGTACAATTTTGTTTTGATCAACTTGTTATTTATTGGTATTGATACGGCGGGAACAACTTGAGCGTTAACTTGAGAGTGGTAATTGTTGATTTTGAAAAGTATGAGTGTTATTTACTTTGTTCTATGGGGATTCGGGTGTACTATATCCCCATATAAGGGAGTTTGTTTATATTGAAACAACACACGGCACTTTCAGATAACTGTTTATATTATATTCCGAACACTCCCTTAATACTATATGTACACATAATAAAGTTTATAATATATACTAGAAGAATGAGTATAATAACAATATGCTGTAAGCTAGTCACTAAGTAAGCTCGTAGGTGCGTAAGCAATAGCGATTAGTAGCGATAACAAGCGACACGGGTTTTATGTTGGGAAGCCGGCAAGTTACTGAAGCTAGTAGCTACGATGCGCGAGCGCCGGGCCGCCGGCTGACTGCTACGTCATCGCTAGCAGCGGACTGCGGGACGAGGCGGCGGAGGTAGCTAGATTAGCAACTGGTTCACGGCGGTGCGTTTCCAATGATATATTCCGCCGTGTGAATAATAAATAAGATATACTTGATAGATATTATATATGTAAATTATATTATGAATAGGAGTGTTATTGTATTGTATTTTGTGTAAATGTTATAAAATGGATTAGTTATATTGTATATTTATATATTTTATATTTTGGTAAATAATGTTAAATATGTTGTATACTTACTCATATATTATATTGCTTGTGTGTATGAGTTGGCCACAGTTCCAATATATTCTCACTAACACTTGTATATTTCTGAACCATCTGACTATATTTGTGCTTCGGTATCGAGGGAATTGGTGCAAATAGCATGTAAACTCATAAAATGGTAAAGTTTTTTTGTGTATATATTCTATTTGTAAATTCACGAGTTTATATAATAATATATTAACTAAATTTCAATTGAAGTGACTGAGTTACTTTGCGTAAATCCATAATTATCCAATTGCTTTGAGTTTTCTTGAGTGTTTTGCCTCTACAGGAGGCATCCTCAAAAGATGTTGACTCGCCAAATTCTAGCACAAGACTGAATTGAATGAGACGGAAACCGCTGTCTTATACTCTCGTCGTATGAGTTGGTGCGCTGTGATTGGTTGGCTGTTGTGAGGTATCATCCCCGGAATAGATACGTAACAATGGTGAAGAGACCAAATTTGTTAGTTCATTCAAAATGTAAACATGTTACTTTTGTATTTTATTATTTCTAATTGTTCTAACACATTTAAGCGGAATCATTTTTCACATGTATATAAAATATTAAAATTATCATTCTTACCGAGTGAGTGACCGGTGTCAATTAAATGATTCGCGAAGTGTGATTGATCGGGATGATTATTTATAAATTCGGCAATATGTTCTTTTAATCTAATTTCAAAGTTTCGACCCGTTTGACCTATATAAGCCAACCGGGTCAACCCAGAGCCCCACCTGGAGCCAGCGGCGATGACACCAATGAAAGGGGCCATCATCCCGAACAGTTACCCCGGGGCCCTTGAACCTACGCGAAAGACCCAAGACGATTCAATTCAGTCTCCTGCCAGAATTTGTGGAGTCAACATCTCATGTATTGAAAACATGTATTGAATTGCTTGAAGAGAAATATTGGCGGAATTAATACTTAAGAAAACTCAAAACATTCGGATAGAATAAGTATTTTTATCTATTAGTTTTACAATACCAAATACACGACGACCTTTGATATATGGCTGAATTTTTTTAAAAGCTGCACAGTCGACAATAATCTTCAATTTAATTTAGCAAAATATTCTTTATGGTACTTTTAAAATAAAATACAAAATGAAATGAAGAACCACACAATGAATATTGAATAAAATATAGTTGGATACGCCGAGTTCCTTTATTATTCAAACGTGAAAGCGTTTTATTAAACTGAACGAGATTCGCGTCGTGATTGAAGCTACTTCCTTTTGAAAGCGGGCTCTAATTCAATGGTTTTAAAAGTATTTGATTTTATTTTATACTGGACATTTCTCTTTCTATGTGGGTTCAAGCAGTTTCTTTATTTGTACTGCAACAAAAAGCCGATGAGAAATTTGCGCTTATTTTATAGCAGATTTGATAGGAGAACGTTAAGTTGGTTGATTCCGCTTGCCTATTACAATGCAGGCAGTGATACACAGGGTTCTAGAAAGATAAAAGTTGTGAGCAGCAATATTTCGCTCTTCACCATAGAGGTAATATTATCTCAGGCCTTTCTCAGATTTAAGATTTCTAAGTAAATACTTCAGTTGCACTAACCCGGGTGTCACAAAACTCAGCGCGCTTAGGACAACTGTAGTTTCGCAAAAAATTTTTGAGTAAAATAAAGTTTAGGATTTCGTTCACTACTATTTCCTACTCATGATTTTTCTTCTCGTTCATGCTCTTCATTGGTGAAGTTCGTGTCCACTCTGTCACGGTTTTAACCTGGTTTCTTCACTCTGTCCTGTTTTGGCTTTCTTCAGTCTCACTTGGAGGCCAGTAAGATTGGTAACTTGATTAAATAACATTTCAAAGGCATCAATCTTCTTCCAATCTATAGAGTGAATTGTTCATGATTCCAAGCCGTAAAGAAAGATGGAAAATACATTAGCCATTTCTTGGTTTTAATAGATATTTTCCTGTTCTGCCCAATTTGGGTCAACTTACTCATTGCAGACTTGGCCATTTGAATTCGTCTTCGTATCTTCCTTTTATTGGTCAGAAACTTCAAGGTCAAGGTCACTTAGTTCTCCGGTTCGAGTACTTGGTTAGTGTACCAGTTTTATGTAGATTTATTATTAGTAGTAATAAGATTTTGTTGTTTGATCTGTCGACTGTTAGGTGAACCTGCTTGCTTCCATATTGAAATCGTCTGAAGAATGCTAAGTTTTTCTTCGGACGATGGGATTGGAGTAGTATAGCCTGCATAATATAGGAGGTTTTGAATTTTAGTCCCGTCTTATGCCCCCAGCAAGTCACCTATGGTCCTTCACATGATTAATTCTCCGTATACGTTGAAAAAAAAGGGGATA
This sequence comes from Leptidea sinapis, assembly GCF_905404315.1. NCBI lineage: Eukaryota > Metazoa > Arthropoda > Insecta > Lepidoptera > Pieridae > Leptidea > Leptidea sinapis. The sequence goes on from NC_066265.1 coordinate 25,407,487, forward strand.
TGATTACTAATATAATAACATAAACTAAAATGTCAAAAAAAGCAAAACAGAGCGACACTATAAAGGTTAAAAACCAAGGAGAAAACCGTTAAGAATATTTGTTTTGAACAATTACTGAAGATGTTTCCTCCTTACCCTAACTAAAACTGCTAGATAGACTAAACTAACAATGTTTTGATGAAACTTTTCTTAATTTCCTTTTAACCCCCTTAATTGACTAATTTTAGTCACCAGGTTCATGTGTTTTTATAAATCAAAAAGTCTTTTATTATTATTTAAATAAAACAAAAACCAATAGATTGAAATGAATTTCCCAGAACATTAAATACATTGAAACGAAGTATAAGATAAAAAAGCAAAAGATCTTTCTCTGTTTCTTTTCGTGACTTATTAAAATATAATTTATGTGTAAGAATTTTAATATTTTATCTTCTGAATACGCTCAAGACTTAAAAATCAGTTTTTAATATTTCCAAGCAAGAATTTTCATTCGCAGTCTAATTAATACATAAGACACTATAAAGGTTAAAAATCAAAGAGAAAACCGTTAAGAATATTTGGATTATTGGAATATTTTATGGAACAATTACTGAAGATGTTTCCTCCTAAAATGTTTAAACAAATTAGCCTAGTATTATACCTTACAGAATACCACCTCATCTCCTACCGTGGGTGTAGTAAGAGGCGACTAAGGAACTATATATATAATCTAAATCTTGTAACGGAACGAAAAAAGTATTTTAATGCGTGTTTTAATGAGAAACAGCGACATTAACATTGGAATACAAAGGTAAATTTTTGTTCAACTTTTCCACATTCTTAAAAATCTGAGCAAGCCTCAGTCATCTGGATATTAAAAACATAAATAATTAAGCTTTAATGGTTGTGTGCGTGTTGGTTTAAACAAAATATTTACATCCTTCGCAAGGAGCGTTCAGGGAGTATAATTAGTCGTATACATTGTCGCCTATAACGTGCAAACACATCAAGTAATTACAGAGGGAACACCAAATCGAATTGTTAACTTGTTGGTATAGATAAGGTAATTTATCTGTCACACACCAGACGAATACCGCGACGATTCCGGAGACGACTGCAGTTAGTAACTCTTGAATCCAGTCAGCTTACAGTGAAAATTAAACGTTTATTGTCTGATAGTGATTGTTAACCAAAAATAATATACGGATTCTAAAAAGTTTATTTAAAATTACATTGTTGCTCTTAACAGCTATTCGTCATTTCTGTATTTTCGCAAATCAGTACTTTGATTTAAGAAACAAGTCAAGATGAAATCCGTACGTAGAAAACTTATGTAGTCTACATCTAACATACTTCGATGTTTGAGAGGTATAAAAGTAAAGTGTCTTTACAAACTTAAAACCTTTTCGTGATCTGAAGTAGGATTGTTTGCTAGAGCGAACTGGTAAAGCTGCTCTAATTGGTTACTTCCAAATTTAGCTATATTTGCTGCAACGATGACAAATACGACTATTAATCAGCATCAAAATGTATTTTTATGAAAACATAAGTACGTGTTTAAGAACATTATAGCAAAAGAATATCTTATAGATCTTAGATGAAGGACTGGTCTCTGCTGCGCTCCAACTAGATAAAACACTACCCAAGGTACCTATATAAATTTTGTGGAGTTCCCTCAAATCGCCATTGATTCCAAAATCAGATTCGATTTTCTGGAGCTTTCTTATGAAGAAAAACCGGCCTTGCGGCACAGATAATTAAAGGTACCAAAAAAATACAGTAAAATTTACATCCTTCTCTATTTTTAGAGTCTTCGAAAACTGCGATGGATCCAATTTACATATTTTAATTTAAATATTTGATTCAGCTTTGGAATAGGCAGTATAAATATTGAAAATTATCATCGGTACATCATATTTAAAGCTCAAGTTAATAAATCTCTGCAATGTTGTGGTAGAGTGTGTTAACTGACCGAATATCACAAGCAACAACAACGGACATCTTAACTCGATTTGTATGAGGCTTACACAAATGGGTCACTCCTTGTTGACTCTCAATCCTTTCGGTTGACGAACAAAGCAAATCCTGTTTTTCATAACTCCATACGTTTTCTACAATTTCTATGTACATTAAGTAAAGTACTTGAAGAAATAAGTCATTCTAAGAAATGTTATTATAATTAAGAGATAGTAGAAAAATATTACTTATTCGCGTTCAATAGCTAGGCTGATCCATTGACCGAAATAGCTGCCAGCGCTTGGGTTGCCAGTAGCCTTATTGGGGCGAGAAGATAGTACTTTGTACATTCTCCAAAGATCCTCACAAAGATGTATGACTCACTAAGACTGTCATATTAACAAAGTTAGCTGTCTTCGGCAGTCGAAGCAGCAGCCATAGCACCAACTGACGTAACTTGGACATGAAAAGGTGCCAGAGTGTCGACGCAAGTCGCGTCCCATACCAGCGCCCTTCACCGTGCCTCGCAGCGGGTAATACCATTTGGCTTCAAAACAGCTAGTATATTAAGAGCAGGAAATGCTCTGGAGATAACTTCATTAATGCTACCGTGACGAGTGATATGGCTGCCGATTTTACCCGTGTTAGTAGTATATTATATACTCTATTTCTTCAAGTTATTTTCTATAAAGATGTTCACCCTAATGGAAAGTGATACGCCCTGAATTAGAATACAGTAGACATTGCAACAAAGCTGATCTCTTTGAGACATAAGATGCTCAGTCTCTTTAACCCACTTATTTTCTCAGCTGAGGTGATCTTCAAGTTAAAACACAAATTTTAAATAGCTTGTGGTGTCCACCTATAGGCCGTTATTCCGTACAAGCCTCCCACTTGTTCAAATATTAATTTAAGGTTCATGGCAAAAGTAAAAAAATATTTCAATATCATTAATTCATAAGAGGTGGGCAATTCTTCAAGTAAATCTCAGGAGTGGTGTTTCCGATACATAGACAGATAGATTCAAGTCTAGTTAATATAAAGTGAAATATGTCTATAAATAGAATATTCACAAGCTATTGAAATGTGGTAGTAGATTAAAATATTAAGTGGGTATTTATCACAATCAGTGCAATCTATTTTTCTTAACATTCATCAGCAGATGCAAAGCAACACCGCAATTATATTTTCAGTATCTAAAATAGATCATTATTGGTGCCTCATAGACCGTTTCTTCGAGCTAAAAGAGGAAAAATGGAAAAGGAAAATTACAAATGCACTTCAGGGCCTTATGTTTCTCAGCAATTGTGCGTCGCTACGTCGAAATTAATTAATTAATGTTTTACAATTATAATAGGAAATAATATCTAAAATGAAAAATCCATTTCACCAACGGGGATGGGTTCAGCAGACTTTGAAGGCGTTCAACCACTTTCAAAACTTTGGGGTTAAACGTACCCTATGTCCTTATGACACTATGATATCATACAAAATTTTTTGAAGATCGGCTTAGGCGTGAAAGCGTAACAAACAAGCAATCTCACATTCGCATTTAAGATTAATATCATATTAATGTGAAAAATCATCCAAAAATTAAAATCTTCCAAATATTCTTCTAATATAATATGGTGGTGAGACTGATTGATCACAGTAATTTTGTAATTATCATTGTTTGTGCAGTCATATTCAGTTTTTTGTGTCAGCTGTTACATAATCACTGTTATCTGCTTTTCAGTTCATTCACCCCAGTGTATCCTATTTTAACTTTCAAATTTATTGTAATTTATTCAATAAAACCTCTTTGTTGATATTCTATCATAACGAACGCGAAATGGAATATTGAGTCTATTAAAATTGGATGTGTTTTTTACTTCATTTCTTTCTAAGGGATAAAATTCTTATTGATGAAATATCTATCTAAGTAATAGTCCTATTACGGCCTATTTTTTATGAAAATAAGGGACGAGATGAGCAGGGTGCACAATACTAGTATGTTCTATGGGTTTGATACTTTCGATTGGTGTATAATTTCAAAGTTATGGTTATAATATATTTGAATTTTTATATCATATCATTGTCACAAAGTATTCAGACAACCCACTCGTGATATAATTTATATATTTGTTAAGAAGCCGCCAATTCGGTGAAATACTTAGGATCGGGACTATCGAACACATATCTATTCACATATTATTAACATATATAAACTATCGAACATTGTGACCCGCATGCTATGGAGATGAGGTCTCCACGCACAGCTGCTCGAGTACTGGAGCTGATCGGTTGCATCAATGGAGCTTCAGTCAGCTCACTGCGCGTGTTAAATATTGCGCGGCAATTTGCAGAATGGAAGAAGAGTTGAGTCTTGTAATTCAAACATAGACGTACTACAAACAACAAGACTCCCAATCATCCATTAAAAGGTCATCAAAAAATGTCCGAACGGCGTTGTATATACGTACATATTAACTTATACGTATAATATTAAAACATTCATTCAAATTAACACCTTATTTCGTGGCAGTAATGTCCAAAGTCTACTTTAAACTCTGATTAGAAAAAGAAACACTACGTCATGCGTGAGACGGGTGAAATGTAATTTTATTTTGAAAAAAAAAAGGCATTTATTTGTCAAAATTGATTCCTTTAGAATTCTTTTTGATGTCATTTCTAATAACTACTAGATACTACTACCGCTTCGGAAACAAATGACGCTCTGAGAGAGAAGAAGCGGCGCAAGAAACTCTCCCAGCATTCTTTTTTTGCGCTCTTTTCAATAAAAATATACAATATTGTACAGTCATTTCTATCGCTATAAAATAATCACAATCTAGTCCCAGACTGTCCGATCATTTAGATATTCAGCAGTGGAGTAATAGGATTTACGACAGAGCTATTTTTTTTATAAAACATTTAAATTTATTTATAGATAATGCCTGAACAGTGGCTGGGACTTTATTATAGAAGTGTATACATTTACCCTTAAAGCTATTATGTATCTTATGATTAAATGATTAAAAACGTCAAGTTTATTGATTTAAAGGGCATCTTACGTAAATTACCACACTCCGTCCTTTTAAAATTTGGAGATGCTGTTATTTGGAAAGATTTACACTGAAGACTGTCATTGCGTGACCTTGTATTCAAAGTGCGGTCGAAACACATCTGAATGAAAACTCTGCCTAATAGACACGTATGCAGAGTTTTGCTTCAAAAAATTTTCTGAGCGTGATTGTAAGGCTAGCCTTTTGATTGTACGTCAATAAATATACCTAAATGAATGGTGCTTTTGACTTGTAGTGGTACAACAAAGCCCGTTTAAAACAATAATTCTTAGGGGTATGATTAATGTATTTAAGGTATAATATCTTCTTCTATCAACGACTTTCCACCGCACGCTGACCAAGCGATAAAAATAAAATATGTAACCAAAATTAATGAACGATGCGGAACTCGCACCCGCCACCTCTCGGGTTCCGTCAACTGAGCCAACTGTTCGAGTACGCATGGTTTCTAAAATTTTTTGTATATATTGTTCAACTTTCAGGTTGTGTCTTGACTTACAGGATTTACATAATAATATTAGGAAATAATCATAATAAATAATAATAATAAATCTAAACGATTTGTTATTTTAAAGTGATGGCCTTCATTTCTGGAATTAATTATACAAATTAAATTTTTACCAAAATTTATGAACGATGCGTGAATCGAACCCGCGATGTCTCGGGTTCCGTCCGAGCGCTCTTTCCAACTAAGCCAACCGGTATATTCCAGTATGCATCGGTCGTCAATTTTGTATATCTTATTAAATTTCCAGGTGTTCGATCGAGCTGTACGCTGATTTGACTCGCGCAGAAAATAGACTTCTCTCCGGCCTAATATTGGCTCGCACAGCTGACGCGTAAAATTTATTAGCACCTTAATATTTAAGTCAATAAACACTCAAATCTAAATTGGAAATAATATGTTTACCTATGATTCAATTTCAAGCATAATTACACGCGCGAATATATCTAAACCTAAGTAATTGATTTCATTTCAGTTCGGGCTGATTTTATAATATATCGATTAATCTATTACGCGAAATATTAGAATGTTTTATTATTAAATAGTCATATTTATGAACAAAACAACCTGTTGAGTTTCTTAATAACAGGTTGAAACAGATCAAAGGCCACGTTGACATGGTAGCGAGGTTAGCTAGTTCTAATAAAGATTAATAAGTTATAACCAGATAAAATATTATCTGCATATTCTCACAATTTATTACATTAAAGAATCTTATTTCTTACATTATGTTCATACACCGGTATGATGATCAATTTTTGTGTAAATATAGGTGTGACCTATAGTTATACTAAAAAGCCAAACTGTCACAGGTTATCAAATTCAAATTCAAATATTTATATTCAAAATAGGATATGAAATCACACATTGAAAGTCAATAACCATACTACCTATTCGGAAATGAATGCCTCAGATCTGAGAAGAACGAGCGCTATGAATTGAGCGGGTTTCTTCTTTTTTTAATAAAGTCTCGATAAAATCACATTTAAAATATAAATAACCTGATGGCGGTCGCTCCATTTACAATCAGTGGTATCATTAAAAAAGTCATTTCTGTTATAGTAACCTTTACCACGAAAACGATTGTTATAATAAATTTTACACATTAACAATTCCTTTGAATTTCGTTATACATTTATTATTAATATTTTCTGGGATCTTGTTATAAAAGCATATAAAATATCGTCCCACAAAATACTTACTAACACGACTAGTAGTAGGCATAATAAGTTTATGTTTATACCTAGTGTTAACATTATGGTTATGACAGTTTCTAGAAAATTCGCTTAACCGCCTGTGTTCATATATTATAAAGAAGATATTTAGAGGTAACAGTTAAAATTTTTATTTATTTAAATTTTGTTCTCAATTATTCTTAGTGCCTAGTTTATTAATAGCGCGAATAGCCCTCCTCTGCAGCCTTATAGCGCTAATACATATTCGGCCAGAATTTTTGGAACGCTAATTGCTTTTATACATTCAGCCAACGCATTTACAACCTTATTAATTAATTATGTTATGTAGATTGGGTGCAAAATTCTTTCGATTTTGTAAAGGCTTCCCTATCGTAAACTTAATTCAAATTAGGAACAATAGATCGATGCATCATTTGATTGGTGGGAAACTGCTAACGTCATCACAAATTTGTTAAACTTTCGACAGACGCTCAACTGACACAATTTATATTCCGGCCCAGAGCCGACGACACGACAGAGTGATCGCGTCAACCACGCCGATCCCTTTTAAATCACTGCATCCACTTTTCACTATTTGTATTACATTGACAAACCACCACCGCGAGTGTAGCTCCAGAAACATCTTGATTAAAAATGGTAAATCAGCAAACTTCTTCCTCTACCGCTCTATTACAATTTTTCTTCTTCGTTACACTCTTGGCAGAGCGATCGTGGTCATCTCGAAGTGACATCTTATGGGGCAGATGTGATTCGATCCACAAGTATTTGCCACTTTTCCCTGCTGCCTACAGTCTGGTACACTCGTTCAATGGACCACCAACAGCAGACTTAATTTGGTCGGTCCATCGCATGGGCGACCTTCCTCGTCCTCTGGTGCCCTCCACTTTACCCTGGACAACACTTAAAGGACTCACTCACTCTAGCGCCGGGAGACGTGTCCAGAGAACTTGCGACTCTGAAGAACCAACACCAAAAGGCGTTGTTTTATGGCAAGTTCTTGGAGAATGGAGACGTTGGTGCGACAATACTAACGTACATTTGAATTTCATGTAACTTAATATTCCAGGCGTAGTATGATTTTTCATATAATAATAATTTCACTTTGTACAAACAACACAAATTGAAACTTTAATCAAATGATTCATCTAGTCTGATTCACGTCAAAGAGTGTGTCTCTAGAACACATTCGCAATTTAATAAAAAACCAACTCTCACCCAACCTGAAACCACTCAGGCCGTGTAAACACAAGTACAAAAGCGATGTAAGCAGTTATACCCTACACTTAAGTAGACAATTTAAGGTTGACGGTCGATAGGTTCCATTAAGTACACTTTTTTTTTAAACTATATTTAATACAATCTATTTTATATATCACATTCTTATTGGTGTGAATGACGAGAAATAAATGTAAAACTAATTGTTAGTACTTTAAGTATTTTTTTGTTAATGTTTTAGTTAGTATTTTCTTTGATTAACACGAGTGTTGCACATGAAAAAAACACTTTTAATGGATTAAAACGCATGTAATTGTAACTGTTTTTACATTCGATCGAGCTGTTTAATTTAAAATGTTTTAGTTAATATTTGGTATACTCTACAGGTGAAGACCTCCTCCATCATCCACGCATACTAATGACAATATTACTTGAGTTATATAACAGACAAGCCTAAGACCTAGATTATATTACTTTACAACACCGTCCATCTCGCTGAGAGAGAAGATTCATTGTCTTATGTGACTTTTTTATGACAATAAGGGACGAGATGAGTAGGACGTTCAGCTGATGGTAATTGATACGCTCTGCCCATAACAATGCAGTGCCGCTCAGGATTCTTAAAAATCCCAAAAATTCAAAACAGCACTGTAATTGCGCCTCGTCACCTTGAAACACAAGATGTTAAGTCTCATTTGCTGAGTAATTTCACTAGCTACGGCGCCCTTCATACTGAAACACAATAATGCGTACACATTACTGCTTCACGGCAAGAATAAGCTATGTTGTGCCTTGTGGTACCCATAATCTACCCGGCATCCTGTGCAAAAGGAGTCTCCCACTGATTCAACAGACTGTCAACAATATTCTTCACGTAAAATTTCATTTAGCTAACAAATTATAGGATTTTAGATGTCTTTAGACATAATAGTTGATTATATTGAAAGTTAGTCAAACATTTAGGAATTCTTCACCCGTTTGGGGCATAAAGTTAAATACAAAATTATTGAAATAAGGTGTTTTCATAACGTCGTCATATTGACTCCATTTAATTTGTAGTTTACTTTCAAAGTACTGATTCTTAGAAGCTATAATATAATATCATGACCTATAAAAGTCCACATCGCTTAAAGTGCTCGGATGCGAAATGTATCACGATTTATAACGGCTGAAAGCGTTGAATTCGTAATACTTTTTAAGTTTTAAATTTTTAACTGCTGCGTTCGAAGGCAACGTGACTGTACTTGAAAGGATATCGTTTACTTTTACTGAGAAATGAATAGTTACTGTTACAGTTACAATGTTTGTTGTTACACTAACATAAGCATTAATAAAGTTGACGTCATATCTTACATTCGGAGTTCGGTAAAAATAGTCAAATTTTTTTTTTTAATTTAATATATCTTTCTTTTAGTATTGACTTCCACTTTATTAGTTGTAGAAATGAAATGCTTTTTTGTAAACACACAATATATTTTACAAATAATGTGTATTTATTTGTCAGAAATAACCAATTTTGATAGGTAGGTGCAAGTTATAGATAGTTCTTAATAAAAGTAAAATTAAAGTTGACCTGTTGGTTATCAAGTTTGTCCGGTAATTTTTTTAGTATTGGGAATGAACAGCAAATGTTTCCTTTATTATAAATAAGTAAATTTATTGGAATATAATTAATTGGAACATGTTTAGATGAACCGCAGTTGTAATTTACACGAGACTAAATTTTTAGAATTAGTCTATTTTTTAGAAAACAAGAAGTATATGACATGAACTGCCAAAAAGCCTGTTATTTTTCGACTTTTAGAACACCTGGTATAATTTTTTAGTAACAGGATCGTGCTCATGTCACTATTACGACCATAATAATACCAAAGTTTTTTATGATACTACGTCTCCAGATAACCTTTGAACTGTTTTTTTTTATATAAGTGTTGAGAGAACCGCCCATGGACATCCGCAACAACAAGTGCAAAGAGATGGTCTTGCCGAAGCGCGACTCACCTATTCAGATACCAATCATTATAATTTAAGTAACTAAGCCATAAAAGCATTGAAAGAAAATGAAGGGTCAAAGATTTTGAAAATGTACTTAAAAATATCCTGAAGATCCCTTTGACGGCGAACCTAGAATTACATCTTGCAAGAACTGAACATAAAAGAAAGGCTATCTTGGTTAACTGAGCATTTACGAATTCTGAAGTTATTGGGCCATATGTCCAGAAATGAGTATCGATTGAGCGGTTGCTAGAGACCAACGACGATTAATGTCGCATCAACTTAGCGGCCACGACCACTCTGACAAGAGTGACCTATTTTGAGAAGAACATAAAAATACTCTGAATAGGTCTTTTTGAGAAGAAAGGTCTTCTAGATAGACCATTTAATAATTCTAATGGGGATCGTTAGCTTTTGGACGTGGGCCCTTGTGTCCATCTCATCAAAAACTAATAGAAATGTTTTAGATAAGATAAATCAACGTGAAGTAAACAGCAAAACTTTGCAATTTAGATTGCACGTTTAGATAAAGCCATCTGTTCTTGGCGAATATTTAAAGATAAGATGAGAGACGTTTCAACAAACAAGATTTACGTTCATCGAAAATTAAAATGAAAAGCAGCGAAATGAACTAACACTTAATTTAGATCCACTGACACACACAGAGAAAGGATTTTCAAATATAAACTATTAGAAAAATCAAATCTATATATTTTTAACACAATATGCTAATACAGTGTGATGGATTCTTAAAGCAAAAGTCAATGTGAGAGAAATGTCTACTACAAAACATCCACTTACATATAAATTAGAATTACAAATTTACTTAGGGACACATCCGTATCTAATTTAAACAAAACATTGACATAGTTTTTCTTTGGTACAAAGGGCAAATAGTGTGAAGGGACAAGTAGCTCCACAATAGACACATTTTATTCTCTTTAAAGTGTAATAGGGTCCAACGGATTTCGTAAACAGAAGTGTTCAAAGCTTGTAGTAAATGTGCCTTCGTACCGAGATGCAAGCCACTGAATAAATAATGTTCGTATAGTTGTCGTAAACCCATATACAGGGTGTGTTAAAGTAGAGCTACACAGTTTTATTATAAGTTGAGTTTCTAATTTTACTTTTGATTTACATTACGTAATTGACTATGTCATTTATTCACTTTATTTTTTATGACAATACGGGACGAGACGAGCAGGATGTTCAACTGTGTGTAATTTATACGCCCTGCCCATTACAATACAGTGCCAGGATTCTTGAATTCGGGAAACCCAAAAATTCTGAGCGGCACTACAATTGCGCTCGTCTCCTTGAGACATAAAATGTGAAGTCTCATTTGCCCAGTTATTTCACCAGCTACGGTGTCCTGCAGACTGAAACAATAATGCTTACACATTACTGCTTCACGGCAGAAAAAAGCGTCGTTGTGGAACCCATAATCTAGCTTTCATCCTGTGCAAAAAATCTCCCACTGGTAAATGCCCTAAGTCACCTCTTACGAAACACTTGGGTCTGGGACTCCCCTATTCTTTTAACGCCCCGGAGAAGCACAGGGCATATAAACAAAATATTCGTGGGTGGTCGCTCCATACATGTTAAAGGAGATTGAATCGCTTCCATACATTACTTGCCCCAGGTGATTACAAGATGAAAGTAGCACCATATAAAAGCTTACATTTAAATAATCCATAATTGAAAATTTTGCAAGATTTGTCAATTTAGGAGCTGAGTAATCGAACATATTAAAATGAGGTTATGTCTTAAACTATGTTGACAGCAGCTTATATATTTATTATTTATATATTTATTTGCTCATATAAGAATAATAGATACTCATTAGCTCATACATGAATTGTAAAACAGACTGCTGGAGACAACTTTCCTTGGAATTCATTTGGGGAGGTAGTTAACAAGCCGGTAACTCAACGAATACAACAAGAAATGAAGTGACAACGACGAGGAAATGAAATGATCTGTGAGACTGTTATTGTCAAAGTGTAGTTAGCATGGAAGAACATGGATTTCATAAGTATCGAGTTTTTATATCAATGGACTTATTGACTAAATAAAATAATTGCTCATTTCTGTTTTCTCTTAAGAAAGTAATATATTTTTTTCATAATATGGTCATTCGAACATAACCTATGCACCTAACTAATATTATTTAAATAAGACAACTGGATCTCAATGTTATTTCAATCGATTAAATATTCATTCGGTTACATTGTAACCGATTTTCTTAATTTTAATGTTTTTTCGATATGTAGATTGCAAAATGAGCTACTATTTTGTATTTTACATCAGAAAAATATACCCTTTTTTTAAAAGTATATTTAAACTTGTTAAAATTTGCAGTGAATCGATTGAATACTGATATGGTGAAGAACATTAAATTGTCTCACTTGAGTTACGGCGAAATTGAGAAATGATTTAGTTGTTTTTCTGTAGTTGTATTTACTTACCGTCCGTGGGGTTCCGTATTGAGAGAGAATGGCTGCTTTGTATTGACTGATGTAGATTCAGAAGAGGTAATCGCACACAACATACAGCTAAATGAAAAAATAATATTATCATTTTGAAATTGAAGAATAAAGTGAGTCGCGAGAGTGTCATCATTATAATTACTTTTCCGACTATATTTTATTTGGCCTTCTTGGCCCTTGTGGAAACCCTTATATAAATGTTATGAGTTTAATTGAGTGTTCCTTAACCAATTCAACACGTGTTTCTCCTCTAGATGAGGCATCCTGTGGAGATGTTGCGGCCTTTTCATTTATGAAAAGCCTCTCATTGAAATTTTTTAATAAAATATTTTACCCAGAATATACTTGAATATCAATACGTACTTCCACACAATGAGAAGTAAATGTGATTATGTCTCTGATGACATCAGGAATCCAGTGTTTATACGCTGCATCTCTGAAAATGACTGCACAAATATGTGCAATATATCGTTTTAGTTAATTTTACTTTTTGCTTTGCACCCCTTTACAGTGTCTAAATTATTTTGTGACTATGGCACTTATTATGTCTGAAATAAATGCCTTTTATTTAATATATTTATTCATTATAACTTAAAATTGTCATCCAAGAGTTAGAACTTGAAAATGATAATGTGGTGTTTCGATAGTGTATTGACAGTAGTTTCTTGAATTCGTTTATTAAGAATACATCATAATTTTAAGAATCAAGCTCCATGAGATATTTCCGAAAATTGGGCTAGCGTAAGTTATATTTGTGTGCCACAAATCTTGACTTGATTGCAATGCAGCCGATATCAATACCATCTTTATGCTGCAGAAGATATTATTCGTGCTATTAGTGCTACCTAGATCGTAAAGAATCATTGAGAGCATATTTTAAAGAAATAAGCAATATCTTGACAGTTGCCTCTCAATATATTCTTCATAATGTAATGTATGTACATATGCACATAAGTGAATTTGCTAAAAACTGACATAAGCGTAATGTTAACACCAGGAACAAACATAAACTTAAAATGCCTTCTACTCGGCTAGGTCGAGTTGGTAAGTATTTTTGTGGCGGTGTATATTATACAAATAAAATGATTAAGATAAATGTATTACGAAATTCAAAGGAAATGTGAAAAAAACATTAGTATGGTTACTATAACAAAAATGACTTCCTTAATGATTCCACTGATTGGGAATAGAGCGACCGTGACAAATTTTAGTGTACGATTTCACACTTTAACCATTTTTTTATAAAAAAAAAAAGAAACCCGTTGAGTTTTTTCCGATCGTTCTTCTCAGGTCTGAGGCCTACCTTTTGGAATGGGTGAATTGACTTTAAATAAGTCATATTATATCCTATTTAGAATAAAAATATTTGAATTTATAACGTCTACTGGACAATCTAGGGAATTACCCATCTTACAGTATACTTAGCCATGAAAGAAGCAACAGTCTAAAGCGAAAGCTATTTATCATGTGGTACCTTATGGTTCGAGTGTACGGCTCGGTGATTTAATCTCGTGATTACAAGTTCTGTTTACCTTTCATTATCTTTGGCAGGGGACATCTGTCCTTACTTTAGATCCTCTCCCTTTGATAATAATGATTGTTTAAACACGACAAATAACAACGGCTTGAAATGGATCGAATTTCTATTTTATTACTAAGCTTTAGATATATGTGAGAATTTTTGATATGATTTCTTAATATAAATAATACAAGCACATTGTCTCGATCATAATCAATGGTGTATGTCTCGTCGTGAACATAATGAGATCAATTAATTAATTGAAACAACTATTTTAGTTTAATCTCTAGTTTAGCGCATATTATATCAGCTATATTCTAAAAAGAATGGCAATTTTGGAGTCGTTTGTTTTTTTGTTAATTTTATTCTTTATTTTTAGTGAATCTGTAGTACACCAACTATTTTGTCTGAATAGACACATTGCAATTTAATTAAAGACAGTTTGAAATTCTGCCACAGATTGCACCCTTACTGTAAGTCGTTAAGGAGTTCCATAAATGATCATATTCGACTACTACAAAAAATCGACCATAACGTCGTTACGGTAAATGACAAAAAATATTCAGGCTTAAGTTAGGAGTGCGACCCAATGTATCTACCCATCTCTACGACGGAGAATAATTTGCAGTAGAAACACGGAAGCGAATACAAATTGGCCATGTGCCGTGCAGCCAAACGATAAAGGTTGAAAATTTAATGATGCGAATCCCACTGGTTTTACGTCTACACATCAACCAACACAACTACATACCAGCCTGCCTAAAGCACTTACAAGCGAATGAGACGGCAAGGTTCAAATAATATATGACAAAGCCACATATGAATATTGTAATGAATAGAACCGCTCTACAAAGCGTACATAGTCATAATAACGTGTTGTTCCAAATGTTTAATTCTACTTATTGTAATACAATACAGCTGATAACATTGTTTGTAACCATATTTTACGAGAATGTTATTTGTGTAGGATATTTAGTGAATAGTATTGCACTGGAAACTATTTGAATGATACGACAAGATAAAATATTGTTTTGTTAATTACATTTACACGTAAAATCTGTTCACCTAGTTTATATACAATGGTGTGTTCACACTATGCTAGCGGGTAGCAAGAAGTTTGCATCGTTGAAATAGATTTGTAAATCTTTACAGATATAGTTACTTGATAAGACAAATAAAGAACTTGAAATTTTGTTAAAAGATTCCCTTGATGATGTAATTGAGAATTAAGATGTGATTTTAGCAAATTTCTCTCTTAACGATTATAAAACAACGGATGAACAAATCCTTATTTCTCATAGTTAATGTGCATGAAATTTCACATGTCTCCCTTTGGTTTAAAACTGTAAAACGTCGAAATATGTTGTACAAACCGGGTTTTGTTTTTAATGAACATAGTAAATGTACTATGTTATGTGCAGTAGTAATAAGTTTACATAGCTTATATGGATTTTTAAGAAACTTATATAATATACATAATTACTTTACTGACTGATTGGTAAGACAAATCAACAAACTTGAAATTTTGTAAAGAAAATCCCTTAATGACGTTCTGATTAGACCTAGATAAGACGTGATTTTAGGAAATTTCGCTCTTAAAGATTAAAATACAAGGGATGAACAGTTATATGGAAGTCCTTATTTCTCATAGCATGAAATTATATGTACAAGTTTTAAGAGTCAGTTATGTTGAATTAAGGGTTAAGGTTTATATAGCCAGTTCGTAAATTTTGAAGGCATAAGCTACATTGAAGCGTAACCAGGTTGTTTTTAATGAACATCGTAATATATACACAATAGATCCATTAGGCCATTATTATTTTGTCATGTCTCAACAGTGATTAATATTATCAAACAAAGAGGTTGCGTAGTAAGAACAGATGTCCCCTACTAAAGTTAATGTAAGGTAAACAGTACTCGCAATCTCGAGATTACTAGATTACATCACTGAGCCGTACAATCCTCGCACCAACAGGTCCTGCGATAAATGCCTAATACTTAGCTAGGGCATATTATGATTGCTTTTATCTCTTCCATATAGCTAGAATAGCTATAGAGGCTCACCCCAACTTTTCAAATTAACATAAGTTAAAGCGATAATGTATAAAATAAATGAAAATTAAATTTTAATTCAGTCGCATTTCAAGTGGGCAGAAAAAGCTTGCTAAGCGTGGGAAATTCTGAAATAATTTTAAAAAAGAAAGTGTAAATATCTATGTTTTTTATTTGTGTATAAACTTTTGTGTCACTCCGTCGTACGCAAACAAAGAGAATTAATGGCTTTTATCTTGTGATTCTCGGTTCGGTAGCTAATTGCTTCTTTCACGGCGGTGTTTGGAAATCGCTGATTGCATTTTCTTTCTTTGTTTTCTAATTGAACTCATGATGCTGTGCGTCTTATCGATAGTATCGCGGATTGGATGATTCAAATATAAATTAGACTCATTTCAATTCAATGGTTATAAATTTAAACTGTACTGTGTAAAAAAAATATGAGATATTCATTGACCGACCGATCTGGTCAAGATCGCCAGAATACCTTGGATGAGGCCAGCGCAGGATTGATCATTCTGGAGATCTTTGGGGGAGGCCTAAGTCCAGCAGTAGACGTCTTCCGGCTGATGATGAACTATTCATTTAACACACGTGTAAGTCAAAGAAACAAGCAGAATAGTCTCGTACCAGAAGTTAATAATTTAAAAAAAGTTTATGAAAGTAAGCAGGTTAATATATAACAAAAAGATCATAACAAACATTCTTTGTATTAAATTTTTACATTATCAGGGCCACAATAGTAAAACTTTTGGCCTTTATGTAGTAACAGACCATATGCAGTTAATTTAATTTTGATTTCCCTAAAGGTACATGTTACTACTAAAGAGCCTCAGCTCTTTTCAATTTTAAGTCACTCGTTCAATGAGTGGCAAGCTGTGGTCAATATTGATTGGCTGCTATTACTGACGTCATCAGAAATTTGTTATTCAGTACGCAGGTGATCAGCCCATTAGAGAGGGTGATTGCGTTCTATGACCCAGTCTTTGAACAACTAGGTACTGCAGCCAGAGATACTTAAATTCTATAATATATCGCTACGATTTGCTTTCACTTGTACAATAACCTTGGCTAGTTCTTAAGGATTTCTATCATAGTTAATTTGCAAGTTTTTGTTGGTACAACGATGTTTATTTCATAGTAAAATATTTATCAATTTCAAATACGGTGCATAGTAAATAAATTTAATTTAACTATATATTTATAAGAAGATCGCAAACACTGATTAAATTGTCATTTACCATCATTTCTAACGAGATATTGATAAACAATCATTCATCCTGAAACACAAGACGTGGTATATAAAAAGTAAATGAAATAAAGATATTGGCATCTTTTTTTTTATTCGCTACGTACCCAAATAAAATATCTCGTGTGTTTAAATGTGTCAGAGGGCATAAAATTTGTTCGATTCGCACTTTTAAGTATGTTAATTAAAATATGCTTGAAGAAGGACAGTTGAAAAAACATACTATCATTTATGAATCATGCGTCAACCGAACGATTGGCTTTATGGTAAGAGCGCTAGGGCATATTCCAAGAGGCGCAAATCCCGCATCGTCCATAAATTTGGTAGATAAAATTATTTGTTTAAGATACTTGAAAGATTTGTTAATATACCAATTTATTTAATTTTTAATTCAACAAATCTTATAGCTAATTTAACAATACTATGATTACATTAAATTAAAAGTATCGTTTCGGGGAAGTGTACCAAACATACTGGCAGCATTTCCGCGTTGGATAGCAAGGCTGATCCGCTGTGCGTAATAGCTGCCAGTGCTTGGGTTTCCAGTAGCCCTATTAAAGCGCGTTGATAGAGTACTTTGTACATTCTCCGCGCCTCTGGGCCCACGGGCCAAGTGTCTCGACACCACATGGCACAAAAATGTAAGACTCACTGAGACCGACATATTTGCGACGTTTGCTGTCTTCGGCAGTCGAAGTAGCAGCCCCAACACCAACTGACGTAATTACACGTACCAACATCACAAATTATGTAAAAATTTAAAAGACTTAACCAATGATTCTTGTCGTTCAGAGGACGCAGATTAGTGAAAATAGGTTCCAAGGTCCTAGACCTTATTGAGTTGTGCTATGCACGCGCTAATAAAATTTAAATTACTTGTTTTTTTTAACAGTACCGTTTATTCAAATTTAAATATTTTTATTCAAAATAGGATGTGACATCACTTATTGAAAGTCAAAAACTACCACCCATTCCAAAACGAACGCCTCAGACCTGAGAAGAATGGGCGCAACTCAGTGGGCTTTTTTTTCATCAAAAAATATGTTTATAAAGTAATATTATACAATTAAACTTATTATTTAATAGCCTGAGGGCGGTCGCTCCATTCCGAATCTGTGGTATCATTAAGAAAGTCATTTATGTTATAGTACCCTTTACCACACAAACTTTTTTTAATAATTCTTTTGAATAACTTTTGTTTTGAAAATTTTCTGGGATCTTGTGGTAATGGCATATACATCGCCCCACAAAAGACTTACTAACTCGACTTAGCCGAGTAGTAGGCCTAATAAGTTTATGTCTGTTCCTGGTGTTAACATTATGGTTATAACAGTTTCTAGCAAATTCACTTATGTGTTTATGAACATACATTATGTTATTAAGAATATATTGAGAAGTAACAGGCAAGATATTAATTTCTTTGAATTTTGCTCTCAATGATTCTTTAGGACCTAGGTTATAAATAGCGCGAATAGCCCTCTTCTGCAGCACAAATATTGTATTAATATCGGCAGCGTTGCCCCATAGCAATTTACCATAGGGCAATACTATGGAAATAACTAAAGTATAGGTACTAGCCGCACCGTATCTATGTCAGTTAATTGTCTCATCTTTTTAACCGCGTATACTGTAGGACTAAGTCTGTTCGCCAATCCTTAAATATTAAAACCCTAATTAAAAAACTCTTACTAATGCGGGTCAGCTCAAGACGACTTGGCAATGCAAAAAGTACCAGAGAAATTTGTAAAGCAATTTTAATTATTTAATGTATTGTTATTCATATTATATAGGTACATATTTATATAAATTTATAATAAAATTTATATATTTATAACATAGTACAAAATCACCAGTAATACAAAATCATTGTTTTTAGGCCGACGTATGAGTCATTTCTTGGGAATGAGTGCCGCTCATCATGGCCACATGACGTAAAAATTACACAAAATTGCTTCACGTAGTACAAAGTCACCAGTAGTACAAAATCATTGTTTTTAGGCCGACGTATGAGACATTTCTTGGGAATGAGTGCCGCTCATCATGGCCACATGACGTAAAAATTCACGTAGTACAAAGTCACCAGTAGTACAAAATCATTGTTTTTAGGGTGACGTAAGAGAAATTTCTTGGGAATGAGTGCCGCTCATTATGGCCACATGACGTAAAAGTAACACAAAATTGCTTCACGTAGTACAAAATCACCAGTAATACAAAATCATTATTTTTAGGGCGACGTATCAGACATTTCTTGGGAATGAGTGCCGCTGATCATGGCCACATGACGTAAAAATTACACAAAATTGCTTCACATAGTACAAAGTCACCAGTAGTACAAAATCATTGTTTTTAGGGCGACGTAAGAGACATTTCTTGGGAATGAGTGCCGCTCATCATGGCCACATGACGTAAGAATTACACAAAATTGCTTAACGTAGTACAAAATCACCCGTAATACATAATCATTGTTTTTAGGGCGACGTATGAGACATTTCTTGGGAATGAGTGCCGCTGATCATGGCCACATGACGTAAAAATTACACAAAATTGCTTCACGTAGTACAAAGTCACCAGTAGTACAAAATCATTGTTTTTAGGGCGACGTAAGAGACATTTCTTGGGAATGAGTGCCGCTCATCATGGCCACATGACGTAAAAATTACACAAAATTGCTTAACGTAGTACAAAATCACCCGTAATACATAATCATTGTTTTTAGGGCGATGTATGAGACATTTCTTGGGAATGAGTGCCGCTGATCATGGCCACATGACGTAAAAATTACACAAAATTGCTTCACGTAGTACAAAATCACCCGTAATACATAATCATTGTTTTTAGGGCGACGTATGAGACATTTCTTGGGAATGAGTGCCGCTGATCATGGCCACACAACGTAAAAGTTACACAAAATTGCTTCACGTAGTACAAATCACCAGTAATACAAAATCATTGTTTTTAGGGCGACGTATGAGACATTTCTTGGGTATGAGTGCCGCTGATCATGGCCACATGACGTAAAAGTTACACAAAATTGCTTCACGTAGTAAAAATGACCCGTAATACAAAATCATCAATACAAAATGAGTGCCGATGATCAAGGCCACATTCTCTAGGAAATACCTATTACTAATGAGCATAGCCTGGGTCTCATGTCTGGTGTCTCATTACCTCATTTTTTAATCATTTCTATTGTTTTTATTTTGCTTTTTCTCTTTTATTCTATTGTGCTTAATTTTTATTTTTCTTACTATTTAATTTAGTCATGTAAATATGTGTAATTCTTTTTTCGACTTTAAGTGCATAATAATTATTTAATAATAACATATTTTATTTAAGAGTAAGAGAACTCGCTATTTCTCACATAAACACTTAGGTTTCATGAGAATGACTTAAATTGCTTATTAGTTTGTTTCTTGTATATTTTGAACAATAAATAAAATAAAATAAAAGTACTACAAGGTTGCTGTATCTATTTGGAATCAAACCACTCAACGCTATAGTTGTGTCTAGTTGGTCATTCTGACTATAAATTTGTGCCTCAGCACTGCAGCTGAGCGTCCGCCAACCACTTGCCAAATGTGTGATGACGTCACTAACAGCCCGCCAATCAATGTTCATTACAATGTGTCACTGATTGATCGAGCTACTTTTAGCTCCCCATTTATAAATGAACCGGTGGGAAAACCATTACTTAATTGAGTGACTTGTGCCACGCAACTCTCTGAATAGTCACATGACCTGACATCATTTAGAATATAAAGTGTTTGGACCAGTATATTTATGTACGGATAGTCAATAAACTTAAATAAAGTATCGTTCATAAATTTAATTTGTGTAATTAATCCCAGAAGTGAGGAATATCACTATAAAAATAACAATTATTTAAAATTTGAAAGAACGACATATAAAGTCAATTTCCTAATTTACAACTATTGGGGTTGAGCAATCTGTAAAGAAGATCCTGTAGATCAAGCCACAACGTGAGAGTACAACAAGATTTACGACCCATGCCTACTTAAACGGTTGGAAAGAGCACTTGTACGCAACCAGAGAGGTCGCGGCTTCGAGTCCCGCATCGTTGAAAAAAAAATCAATCCCAGAAGTGAGGGATATCGCTTTAATAAAATATCAAATTGCTTAATAAAGTATCTGAACGCAAAGCTAAAAAAAGACAACCTGCAATTCAGAATCTAGTACTAATATCTGTATTACACACCGCCAGTTGCAGAAAGCATCTTTAAAGTTAAGGTTTGATTAAATCACACGCATCTTTGGCTGTCAAAATGAAAAACAAAATGGCGGAATTATATTTAACGAAACATTAACTTTTAAAGATGCGTTCTGTAACTTGCGGTATATTTAAATGTGCCTACATGGTATACATATATATATAGATTGTAAAGGCGACCATGCACTTAGCGTCAACGAAGTATCTTAGCTATTAAACAGATGCGTCTTGCAATATTACTACAGGAAACTTTGAAGCAAGTGCGGTTGAAGAAAATAATATGAAAAAATTTTAGCTAATTGTTTTTTACCTTTTTTTATATGAAAATAAGGGTCGGCTGAGCAGGGCGTTCAGCTGATGGTATTTGACACGTTCTGCCCATTACAGTGCAGTGCCGCAAGATTATTGAAAAACCCAAAAGTTCTGAGCGGCACTACAACTGCGCTCGTCACTTTGAGAGAAAAAATGTCAAGTCTCATTTGCCCAGTAATTTCACTAGCTACGGCGCCCTTAAGACCGAAACACAGTAATGCTTACACATTATTGCTTCACGCCAGAAATAGGCAAATACCATATATTATATTATATATTGTGATACCCATAATCTAGCCGCCATCCGTTGCAAAGAAGCCTCGAAATAGTATTTTTTATAGAAAAGGAGGACAAACGAGCACACCGATTACTTGAAGGGAAGTGATCAGCACCAAACTGTCTTAACACTAGTGTCTTCACAGAAGCATTGCCATTAAAGTGGTTACGTGTTTGACCGACTCTTAAAGCCGTTTGTACATATCCAGTTTACCAGTGGGAGGCTCCTTTACACAGGATGCCGGATAATAGATGATTGGTACCACAACGGCGCCTATTTCTGCCGTGAAGCAGTAATGTGTAAACATTATTGTGTTCCGGTCTGAAAGGCGCCGTAGCTAGTAAAATTACTGGGCAAATGAGACTTAACATCTTATGTCTCAAGGTGCCGAGCGCAATTATAGTGCCGCTCATAATTTTTGGTATTTTCAAGAATCCTGAGTAGCACTGTTTTATAATAGGCAGGGCGTATTATTTATTTTCATAAAAAAAACACATGGCACAAACACAAATATTTTATAGTTCACTGTTTAACATGAAAAATATAGATTTTTTTATATTTCATTTTTATTTTTCAATGTACGGCTGAACGTCATGTCCTACGTCTCGTCCCTCATTGTCATTAAAAAAATGATAATCATTCTTTATATTTATGTCTTCTGTTGCAATTATTTGTAAATGTATGAATAACCATCAGATAAGAAATAGTCAAATAGTTAAATTTTACAATAATTAATAATTTATTTCAACGGAAATATCGACTAAATGTATTCCATTATGTTGTTTATAACACAGCTTACCCTACAAATACATTTTATTCAATAGTTACTCTGTAAGTTGAGTAATGAAGGTAAATTTACTTTTGGCGAGCTTACATTTTCAGGAACAACAATGGAACAAAGGATATTCGAGTTTATCAGAGTAGTGAGACAGTTGTAGCACTCCGGTTGCCATATGTATTTATATATCTGATATGTTGCGCCGGTTCTAAGTCTAGAATTTGATACAGAGTAGGGCTAGAAATATCCCGTGATTACTCTGGTCAACTACCTAGGGTTGTCAACTCGCTACACTTCTACTACAAAAATGTTTCAAGAGGCATCATCAAACATCGTCGGAAGGCGTTCGATTTTCATGAAGATTAAGACATAATCTGTCTTGAAGATGATAATTTTCATTATTAATCTGGAAACCATACAATAATCAATTTAAAATAACATACAGGGTTCGCCTGTATTCTGCCAATTCTTAGTAATTGAAATAATGTGTATTTCACATATCACACAACAGCATTTTTAACAATTCCATGTAAATATAAATGATTGTTGTGTGTTGTGGCTTATCTCTAAAACTCTACTTGTATTAACAAAAATCGTGTTCTGCGAAAAAGAATTGGAAATTGTGAGTAAAATCCTACGTAACGCTCAGATTATCAATTAAATAAAATGTATGTGGGCCAAGTCGAATACAGCTTCTTATATTTCATGAAAATGAAAATCTTGTTTAATAATAATATATACTGAATCCAAAAAAGTACTTTGTAGAGTTTTGGTATGGTTGTCTGTATTTATGTACGGGCAAAAAGAAAAAACTTATGTTCGCGAATTTTGCGGGCATAGTTTTATTTAAATCGTCTACGTAGACGACGTCGCGGGTAGGTGCTAGTATGATTCTTTCATCGACAAAAATACCAATTGCCATCAACGAACTCTACCGCAGATTCAATTGTTCTATAAGTCTTTTCTTAGGCTTTTTAAGAAGTTTATTATAGCCGGACATTAATTTAAAAAGTTTTCACACGAATTGAATTTGTCCATTAATCAGACCTTTTATTTCACGACTTCAACCAAACCGTGCCCATTCCGGTAAGCCTCAGTTTTAATAAACTCAAAAGACCTTACTTAACTCAGGATAGAAGGAATCGGTAACAAAAATGTAATTAATTTTATCAACGCTAAATCTGAAAATAGTTCTTAAAATATTTTTTTAACTTACTAGAAATATCAAAAGGAATAAAGATATTAATCTACACAATGTTATATAATCCGCTTATTTCTTGACGAAATATCTATACTCTTACACATCTTTTTTATATAAAATTAAATATGAAGGAAAATTCCAGGCTCTTTTATTAATGAATTTTCTTACATAAATTATATTCGTTTTATATTATTAATTGCAACCGTTTTTTTTTAATATAAATCACAGGCCAATGTCTTTAGGATACTGCTTGTAACATCGACCCACAATATTGCTTATGCCGAGATAATATAATATAATGTAATGTACAAATCAATTATTTTATTTTGAATTGTGATATATATGTAAAGTATTAAAATCATTCTTAGATGTATAAATGTTATATTATATAACATATTCTTTTACCAAAATTTTAACGGTTATTTTTATCATGTAATCCTCTATAACAACACATAATTTTGTTCCAATTTGTTTGTTAAAATTTATAAAAATTGTAAACAAAAATAATATTATGTGTAGCATCGATGTTAAGGAAACGCAAAGTTTCTCGATAAGCTTTTCATTTAGTTAAAATCTATTTTTGAACAAAATGAAATTTCCGTGCAACGTCGAACACTCAATTCGCATGTAAATTTAACACAAGAGGTGAAACTGTTAACTTGCTTAGCTCTCTACATACTTTGACAAAGAGAACGTCGTATACGTAAAGATATATGTTATGTATGTGTTCTATGATATTGCCTAAATAGCTAGGTTAGTTATAGTTATTTCACACTAGCATTTATAATGATAAATAAACATAGTACTGTCGATAAAATTGAATTTTCACCCGCCTTAATATCATTTTCCTACAGTCATATATCATTTGTTTCCTAAGTATCTGAAGAAAAAGAATTAATGCATTAAATTTATTTAAGAAGCTGGCGAAAAGAGCACGGCAATACTTCAAGCCAGGTAACATTCTAGCGCTGTACAAAGCGCAGGTCCGGCCACACATGGAGTACTGCTGTCATTTCTGGTCTGGCGCACCCTAGTATCAGCTCGATCCATTTGACCGCATGCAACGCAGAGCAGCTCGAATTGTCGGGGACCCAGTGCACTGTGAACGGCTTGATCAGTTGTCGTTGCGCAGACATTGCTTCTTTGTGAGTCTTCTACCGCATTTATCATGGGGAGTGTTCCGAAGAGCTGTTTCACCTGATTAATGCCACAGAATTCCACCTTTGCAAGACACGCCACAAATTAGGATATAATCCCAACTATCTGGATGTGTGGCGGTCCTCCACAGTGCAGTTTTCAATGAGCTTTCATCCTCGTAAAGCTTTGGACTGCGCTTCATTTTGCGGTGTTTCCGGGACGATACGACATGGGTACCTTCAAAGAAGCGCGTACACCTTCCTTAAAGTTCGGCAACGCTCCTATGATTTCTATGGTATTGCAAGAGAATGTGGGCAGCGGTGATAACTTAAAACCAGGTGACCCGTACGCTCGTTTGTCCTCCTTTTCCATAAAAAAACTGTTATCATTTTATTAACCACTGCCAATCAACCAATTTACATACAATATTTTTCGTGCAGAAATGAACCTAACTGTTATTATGTTTTTAAAAGAACTATCAACAAATTGGGTTATTTATCAATTTTATGTTGGTACTTATCATTATTTCTCAATTATCATAAATTTATCTTTAACTACGTTTTATCTTAATTGCAGTTACAACAAGATAACTGTGGGTTTCAATTTAATCTCCCAATACGTTATTCTATCGACAAGACACAGCCACACGTGTTCAATTAAGGAACAATAAAGAAAAATGTTATCAGCATTTTCTTTGCCTCGCCATGAAAGAAGCAATTAGCAGCCCAACCGAGTATCACAAGACAAAAGCCATTATTTCTCTTTGTGTTCGCACTTACGTGTTGCCTGCTTAAGAAATTGTTTCAAAAATTGATAAACAAATAATAACAATGTGTTTATAAATAAATAACAAATAACAACTGTGTGCGAAATTTAATTATTTCAGAATAATTTGTTATTTTTTCAAAGTGATAATACTCACTTTTTTATATTTTTTATATTCACAGATTAATTACATAAGTTATATTTGAAAACAAATTTGAACTAGATATACATGATTTATCTACGATATGTCACTCGACCGCAACATCACTGAAGGCACGAAAGTCCGGCTTAATGAGAAGGTTAGTCTTCCCAATTTTCTTATATGGTGCAGAAACGTGGACGCATCGCCTGAAAGACTGACGCAAAATCGACACACTAGAAATGTAGTGCTGGCGGCGACTGCTGCGAATTCCTCGGACTGCATTTCGGATCAATGTTTCGATATTGAAAGAACTCAAGGTGAAGGAGAGATTATCGTCGACTGTGCAAATACGAATCCTCAAGTACTTTGGGCACGTTACACCAAACCCGATCTCCATTTTAACGACTCGTCGTCCAAGGACGGGTGGAAGGCAAACGGTCACGAGGTCGGTCACCTACGCGTTGGACAGACCTGATTCTAAAGACCGTGGCAAGTGGAGGCGCATTGCGAGGGCTGCATTATCCACCATAGAAGCCACGTCTTGTGAGGACCTACAGTCTCATCATGCAATCACGACTACTCTGTCAAGAGTGAACGACTTAGGAGATGTCACTCAAACGTTTTGCTCAGTGAAAGAGCGCTCACACGAAACGGTCGAGGGATCAAGTCCCACATCCTTTATAAATTTTGTTTTCAAATTTAATTTTGGGTAATTAATCCCAGAAGTGAGGGTTATCACTTTAAAAAAATAAAAAATTGTTTAGATTATGCAAATATTGGGGTTGAGCAGGTTATCAACTGTAAAGTAGATCCTGTAGATGAAGACACAACCTGAGAGTTGAACTAGACATATAAGATTTATCAACGATACATCACTCGAAAGGTTGGCTCAGTGGAAGAGCGTTCACACGGAAAGTGAGAGGTCGCGGGTTCGAGTCCCGCATCGTTCATAAAATTTTATTTCATCATTTAACGAACTGTACTACAAACTTATAAGAATATTTCACATGATTTTTAATATAAAAAAGTAGATTATGAATACAATCAACTAAAACTTATGATATTTAGTGATTCGATTCTCTTTCTATAATAATGAAAAGCGTTAATTTGAAAAAATAATATAGTATGTTACCACAATTGCGGTAGCTTGAGACACTTAAGCAACTCTGAGACTTGATGTTAAGGCTGCTATCCAAAGAAATAGCAAAAATAGCGTATAACTGAAACCATTTCTTGATGTTTTACATAAGATTAATATTTTTACAAAAAATAATTATGTATCTACGGAATATAAGACGAAAATTCATTGTCTTTGGATTTTTATTTTTTATAGACAGTGCGAAAAAAATCACCAAACTATCCCTTACAGTTGGAGCCATGATAATCATTCAATCTAGATAAAAATTGTATGATAATTTATTAGTTGTAAACCAATACTATTTAACATGACACAGTTTTGTAAAGAAATTTGTATTATGTTTGTAATATATTAAAAATGCTTCTAATTCTGAATTTAAACTATTGCGATCTAAGCGAGCTCCATTCAGCAAGGCCATTAGCTCTGTCCCCAGCCTCAAGAGGAATCAATAGCTGAGGCTTTTTTTAGATTTAATAATACTTAAACAAGATACCATATATTATATATAACGCGGGTGAGACATTCATAAGTGTGATAAGGACAACTGCAGCTCCCAGTAATAATCGAAAACAAAATACAGTAATAACCCTCCGAAAATTAACTACTATCTCGTAAAAAAAATTTGGAAGCTGAACGGGAAGAAAATATTCTGCGTCGGACTGTTATAGTTTTTTCGTTTTTGTCGTTGGATTTAAATTGTTTTAAGCACTTTTTAAGATACACTAGCAAAAAACGATACAGATAATTATGTAATCGATCTAATTTGAATGTTATTTTAATATAGTTATTTGTCTTGGTAAGTGACCTCTAATCCTACTAATTTCTTCCCTTTCTTACCATGCGTCCGTACAGAATGGGATGTCGCTATGCCAACTTAATGGCTGACAGGCAGCAATCAAATAAAACCATTAGTTGCGAATGCAACGGGCAACTACTAGTGTTTCTATATTAGCCCAGTAATTTCATCAAATACGGAATCCTTAATGCTGATCAACACGATACTGCTCGCACTTATTTCACCGGGACACCACGGTGGCGCAACCAGTCACCGCTACTAAGAAAATGTAAACAGCTCTATAGATGCCATACTCGCCTGGTATCCGTTTAGCTCGGACTAGTTGTATATTTTGGTAGCTTACGGACACCACGGTGCAGTGGCGTGACTGGATGCGCCACCATGGTGTCGTGATGAAATATAGCCCATAATACATGCAACATAATATCCGTTGGGTAGTTATTGTTGTTATCACGTTCACACTAAAGACAGAAAGTATAATTTATTTATCCAAATGTTTTGAGTTTTTAGACACGTGTTTCGCCTCTACACGAGGCATTCTCAGGACATGTTGACTCGCCAAACTCTGGTATGAGACTCACTTAAGTATCGTGTCTAAGTTTGTTGTTTCAAGTAAGACAAATATTGGCGGAATTAACACTAAAGAAAACTCAAAGCATTTGGATAATTATGAATTTCCGAAAAGTAACGCCTACTTCAATAAATTTTCTAAATGTTTTTTGGTCACGTGAAACTTGTTATTTGTCCAGTACACTGGGAACCGCCAAATACGCGCTAACTTGGTATATTTTGAAATTGTCTAGAATTACATTAACTTTTACTAAACAAAAACATTTCATAATTATTTATATTAATATAATTCGACTAAAATGTTATGACAAAAATACTTTTTTCTTTAATTACTTATTGATAGAATGCTTAAGTTAGTTCATATCATAATAAACCAATAAGGTAAGTTCAGAAAGTCGTTTTTTAATAACGAGTGAAAAGATTACTTGTAAGACCTGATGTTGTATTCAACGTACGACATAAATCTTCTTAAGAATATAAATGTGATAGCACTTTGGACATTTAAAATAATTTTAGCAAGAGCACTTTTTTATTGAACGCTAGCTAAAATTATAGTTAATAAAGTCGACTGGATTTTGACTGCATTTACGATACGACCACTTGACAAGTTCGACAACTTTGGAATTATTCTTCTAAACAAAATTCCGTGTTAATATAGCGATTAGCAACTCTACCGGGAGCATAAAGCTCTGTTCAAACTGAGGCTACTATCGCGCGGGACGTGAGACGGAAGTCGCTCGCGCCTCTGTGTCAGCTAACTTGTAAGCTCGAGTTGAAGAGAAACAAGAGCTGGGACGCCCGGCTGGATTGTTTAATCTCACAATGCATGATGTTTCTCCATTGAACAACCAAAAATGACACGCGGGAAGTCGCGTCAGTTTGAAAGGCGAGCAAGTGAATTGCTCTAAAACACGCCCCGCGCGTTATTCGCCTCAGTTTGAACAGAGCTTTATTAAGGAAAGCATATGTTTTCGTGATTGTTGCGCGTTGCCGTGCATTTTGTAAAAGATTATTTAGGTATCCTTTAAAGAAATGTAAAAATATATAAGATTGTAAATTACAGCATCAGATTAAATTCAAGAGCAGAAGAATTATTTTACAGCGTGCAACACAGTAAGTAGTGTTTTTATGTATCGAAGTATATGTGTAAAATTTCCGGTTATAATCTTACATAATAATTAGAAAAAGATAAAACTATTTAAGTATTTTGATGACCGTAATATTAAGTATGATTTGTGCCACACAGTATTATATTAATAATTAATTCATTATTTGCATAATGTGTGTATACAAGTTAACAAAATAATTCTATACGAATAAACACATTAGCCAAAAAGGGCATGCAAATTACATTACCTCCATGTCATTGTATAATAATAAAATTCTAAGATTACAGCACATAATATTTCATTGTTACATTACATTAGCATCAACACAAAACATACATGTCATATACATATTATGTAGTCAAAGTTAAACACAAGATTATAAAAAAAAAAGAAAATCACAAATTTAAAAAGTCGGATACAGCATAAAAATTGTAACTAATTAGCCATTGATATAATTGAGTTTTAAAGGGACCGATATTCAACATTTTAATAGTATCGGGATGTTTATTAAATATTTGAATACACATGGCATGACAATTTTTAGTAAACAAAGTAGTCCTGGGTGCTTTTTTGTAAACAAGTCTAATTGGATATCGTTGGTCGCGGTCATACATTTCCTTGGCAGTGGTGAAAAGATATTTATGCCTCTTTACAAAAATGCTTATTTCGTAAATGTATAGGCACGGCAAGGTTAACAATTTCAGTTTAATAAACAGCGGTCTACACGATTCGTACGGACCTACCCCACACATCGCACGGATACATTTTTTTTGTGCAATAAATGCTTTTTGGATGTTTACGCCATTACCCCAAATTATAAGACCGTATCTCAAGATAGATGCAATATGAGCATGGTAAGCTGACAGTATGGTATCTAAATCTGTAATTTTTCGTAGGCGCCTCAGGGCATAAACAAATTTATTTACTCTACCACAGACCTCATTTATGTGTGATGTCCATTTAAGTTCAGTGTCTAAAATAATACCTAAAAATGAAGTTTCCTTTTTTTCATCCATAATGACGTCATTATATTCTATTTTTAAATTATTACGTAGAACATTTGAAAATGTCATGTAGTTCGATTTAGTTAGTTCGATTTATTTATTTTAAGATTATTCATACCAAGCCATTTAATCATTTTGTCCATATTATTTATAATGTCATTGTTAAATTTCATAATATCAAAGTTTTTAATGTTAGATTCAAAAATTATCGAAATATCATCCGCGTATAGAAATATTTTATTATTTGTAACGTCTATAATGTCATTTATGTAAAACAAAAATAGAATTGGCCCCAGGACACTTCCTTCAGATACACCACACTGGTTAAATGTATATTCAGATTTGTATGTTTCTTTCTCACTAATTTTATTAGTCCGAGTAATAATTACACTTTGTTTCCTATTTTTTAAACATGATCGGAACCAATCTAACACAAGACCCCGTATTCCATATGCCTCTAATTTTTTTAATAATAAGTCATGGGACACTATCAAAAGCTTTTGACATGTCAAAGTACAATACTGTAGTCAATGTTTTTGTGTAAATATTTTGAGCAATTGAGTGTGATAAAGAATAGATTGCATCATTAGTAGATATATTTTTCTGAAAGGCAAATTGTTCATCTTTAATTAAATGAAATTTATTACTGAACTCCTTTAACCGTAAACACATATTAAAAGTAATAAATTAAACTCATTAATGAACCAACGGAACAAACAGTGATCGTATTAAATATAAATTTCAACTATATTTCCATAGTTTTTGTAATTCAATAACTCAATTCCAGTCCATTTGTTTCAGGATCCACTATGGAACCAGAGCTCGATGAAAATCGACGGTCAATGGCTTTGTACAATACTCCCATTTGATACGACTGAACGGACAAGTCTGAATATTGTGAGCAATCGGGTCGCTGTTGGATTTTGATATTTGTGATCAACTGAATGTTAAATCTACTGCATAATACCATCCACTTCATTTTATTTGATCAACCTCTGTTTAGATTTAATATCCGTAAGAGGATAACTTTGGTAGTTTGGTAAAAAGGAAGCGGGCAGCTTCTTGTACCTGCAGACATTACTCTCAAAGCATTTTGGTAAGGGAGGAGTTCTCATAGGTCTGAATATCAAAAACAGAATGGATTGTTTTATTCTGAAACAATAGATCTAGGCGTAGCACATTGAAAACAATCAAACAAACAAAAAAAAACTTATCAGATTTATAAGATTAGTACAGATTCATCCTTTATTCAACATAATATATTTGTCAGTAATTTTTTTATGTCAAAGGATGACAAATGAGCGTCCACATTCTCTTGCAACACCAGAGGAATCACAGGAATTTTGCTGGCCTTTAAGGAAGGTGTACGCACTTTTTTAAGGTACCCATTTCGTATCGTCTCGATGTAAATATTAATTTTATTTTAAACTTTTAATAATTTAAAACGATATAAGAAAACAAGGGTAAAGACCCCTGGCTATTTCTTATGTTATATTAAGTATTTATTAAGTATTTATATTCCGGCAACCTCATGTGATTCCTCTGGTGTTGCAAGAGAAGGTGGGCGGCGGTGATCACTTAACACCAGGTGACCCGTACGCTCGTCCTCCTTTTCTATAAAAAATTTAGTTTTATTAGTAATAAATGCTGTCACTAGGAATTTTACTAAAGCTCTTAAAACTTTATATATTATTCTTTATAAATTTCACTTTGAAAGCTGCATTGATTCATAGTAGCAGTTAAGCAGAATTCTCTAGAAAAGTGATAGCTTATCCTCATAATCCCGGATCAAAGCTCACTTGTAGACATTGCAGTGACGTAAGCAATTTATCAAGTCGTGCATAGTTCAGTGTATTTTCATTGAAGGCTTCCTTCACTTGATTGTTTTATAATTGCTTCACGTAACTACGTACCGTAACGTAAACTTTCAACGTAGTTCAAGAATCACCTGCAATATGTTTGATTGTGAAAAATTGGAAATGTATAAAAGATACAATATAACTAATTATATTTAAAAAAAACTAAGCGTTATCGAAAGCGGAGAACCGAATCTGAAAATCGAATGATCTGCTGCGAAATCTGTAATTACTTAAATGTTACGAAAAATATGTTACGCATAATCAACACGTTAAGCTCTCAGCCAACTGCTAAATTATTTCACTCTCGTTCCAGAGTTTGGCGAATCAACAGCTCCTGAAGTTGCCTTGTACAGGTGCCACGTGTCGATTTGATTTCTGCGTGGTTTTACATTACCAACTAAAGGAGGTTCAGTCCAGAATTCCCCGGGAGCGGATTCTTTGGTTGAGGACGCGTTTATCCCCTCACTCTAGGCATGCATCTGCATGTAGTCATACAAAACTTAGCGGAATCAAGTCTTAAGCTGCTTACTCGTAACAAAGTGCTTATACTATATTATTTACATTATTTTGTCATTCTTTACCAGGACCAAAATATCAAAAAAGGTAAAAATTAAAAACAAATCGAATCTTTTAAATTATACATACCTACTCAGTTACCATAAAGTACCTATATTGAAGAACAAAAAAACATGTTTTATTAACAATCTGAAGTATAAAAAAAACTACGTTTAAATAAACCGAATTTTTAGTATAATATAGCAAATAGTAGTATTTTATTGATATTAAAGGTAAAGGTGGGAAGATGTACTAAATAAATTTTTTTGTTACTTCATACTTTTCCGTTTTTGAAGTCGGTTTTTTAAACATAGTTTTTTTTTTTACTTTTTAGTGTCAGTTAATAATAATATATAATCAACCTGAATGAATACTCATATAAAAGCCGTACACAAAAAACAATATTATAATAGACAAAAATTTTCATAAAAAATGTTCTTAAATGAAAACTACTGGGCTATATATTTTTTTTTATGGGACCAAATGGCATCTATTCTGCATCAAACTAAAGAAGAATTAAGTAAATCTGATCACAAATCTCAGAGTAATGGGTGTACATACATAAAAAAAAATATCTCCTTTTTGAAGTCGGGTAAAAATGAGAAACTATTATTTACATAATACGGAAACTCATTGCATAAATAGTTTTAATATAAAATCTACTTATTTTATTATAATTAAAATTGTTTTTTCTATCATGATACAATATTGCTGTCGTAGCCACATACAATTAAATTATATACTGCATAATTTCTTGGTAAGTTTATTTTTATTAATTCTAATTTAACAATTGGCCTTGAACCCTGGTGCCACCACTTTCTAGGGCTAATGCTACTTGGGGACCTACCTAGGTTATCATGTCGATTTCAATAATTTGTGCTTGGTTGGTTTTTTTTAATATTTGTTAATGTCATACAATTCATAACATGAAATAAATTGTTTGAAACTATTGATATCAATAGGTCTTAATTAAAGCTTGCTATAGTATACCAGTGTTGGTGAGCCCCCTACAAGATGGACCGACGATCTGCTCAAGATCGCCGGAATACGTTGGATAAGGGCAGCGCAGAACTGATCGTCGTAAAAATCTTTGGGGGAGGTCTTTGTCCAGCAGTGGACGTGTTCCGTCTGATGTTGATAGTATACCAGTGGGAGGCTCCTTTGCACAGGATGCTAGACTACCACAACATACTTAACATCTTATGTCTCAAGGTGACGAGCTCAGTTGTAGTGCCGCTCAGAATATTTGGGGTTTTTCAAGAATCCCTCAGCTGGACGTCCTGCTCGTCTAGTCCCTTATTTTCATTATAAATTATATAAGCAGCCACCAGTGCCTTCGATTATAGAGAAAATAGCGGAAAGTTATAATTATATTTCATTTATGTAATATTACTTAGACACACAATAAGCTATTGTAAGATAAGATTATTGCAATAGAAATTAGTTCTGTGAAATATTGTATTTTTACTGGCCAATTCCAATAAGTGAGTTTTATTTCCCTAAGCATTTACCCAGCATAAATCCATCCCTGGTTGGTAAGGTTTTGGAGAATTATTTAAAGTATTTTTTTAAAATTATTATTATTAATATCTTAGAATATAAGAACAATTTATGTTTAATTAAATAAAGTATCCAAATCCACAAGGTAGTAAATAAAAAAGATACTATGATAAACGTCAGGTAGGATAGGAAAAAGAAGAAATTGCTAATTAATTCTAATAATCCACTTGCTAAATTCTTCTGTCCAATAGTTACGTACATGCGATAATATTATAATTCTAATCCATAATAAACTATCGTTGAAACTACCAAGGTGCTTTTAAAATTAGATTTTAAGCCGGGTTCAGCTGTAACGTATAATAATATGAGGTGAAGTGAAAATACGCCTTGAATTATCTTCCATTTTTAAATATATCAGATTTTTAATTTCTCCACAGATTTTTCATCATAGACTTTCATCCTCTTTAAGCTAGCAAAATTCATGAGTGGTGGTTTTTCTTTGTAATTATTTCTCCAGTCTTTATCATAAAGGATAATACGAGTACGTTACATTTAAATATATTTTAATGTTTTTTTTTTTAATATTTGTCAATGTCATACAATTCATAAGATAAAATAAATTGTTTGAAACTATTGATATAAATAGGTCTTTATTAAAGCTTGCTATAGTATACCAGTGTTGGTAAGCCCCCCACAAGATGGACCGACGATCTGGTCAAGATCGCCGGAATACGTTGGATGAGGGCAGCGCAGGACCGATCGTCGTAAAAATCTTTGGGGGAGGCCGTTGTCCAGCAGTGGACGTGTTCCGTCTGATGTTGATAGTTAATGATTGACTAGTGGGAGGCTCCTTTGCACAGGATGCTAGACTACCACAACATACTTAACATCTTATGTTTCAAGGTGACGAGCGCAGTTGTAGTACCGCTCAGAATTTTTGTGGTTTTTCAAGAATCCATCAGCTGGACGTCCTGCTCGTCTCGTCCCTTATTTTCATTAAAAAATAATATAAGCAGCCACAGTGCCTTCGAGAAATTGTATTTCAATATTAAAACTGTGTGTATTAAGTACAATGATATGTCCACTAATTGAATTTTACAAATATTTTGAATGATTTTACACTTATCCAACTCTTAATAATTAACTGATTACTGAGCTTGAACTTTTAAATTATAATGTGTATATAAAAGCTCTAGCACTTTAAAAATTAAATTGCTTATAGTTTATTTGAATTTGTTGAACACATCTATCAATAACCAAAAGCAATCAATCACGATAGAATATAACAAATTGTCCGATCTGTTATGTAAAGGCTTAAACATATCTGATGTCGATTTTCATCGAGTAGATGCTTCGTAGTAATTCTGAAACTAACGGACTTATCGAGTTATTGTTCGAATAAGTAGGATAGAAATTCTTAAATGTAGCTATTTCACAGACTATCGAATTCTTTTACTGATTCTGATTCTGTTTGAAATTGACAAAATACTTACAGATCTTGATATATTTGCCACTTTTAAACAGGTATAAATATATAATATATATACAATGTATAATAGTCATAAATAATCTTGATTCATTTAATTATTTGAAGATTGTATTGAAGTCCAGTCAATCCTAAATAGGGAGGTCAACAACTGCTTTAAAATGTTACACTCAAAGACCGAAAATGGTCATTGAGAAAAAATACAGCTCACATTGCTGTAATATTTGCATATTATTTACTTTTGTTATGATATAAAATCTATTCACCATAGGACCATTAGTTAACGACTATTGGAAATCATTGTTTAGATCGATATTCTTAGTAATTTGACAACCAAAGCGAAATCCATGTTATTATTTATTTAAATTACTATTCTAGCTACATGATGTTTATATTAAGTTATAAGTTATTGTTTGTTTCGATTACTATTCCAGCTAAATGATGTTTACATTATATTGAGATATAAGGTCCTCCGCCCGGCCGTATAGTCAGTTCCTCTTAGTTCTTCATAGCTCACGGTTCCTCGAGTAGCGCTGGATACGCTCTAGTAACTGAAATTAATTCAATAAGTTATTGAGAGTTAGTGTAAGAGTAGTGAGTAAGTGCATTTTAATCTTATTTAAAAAACTCTTTATTTCGTCGTAACTCTGCTGTTGTCATTTCAAGACCCCTCTGACCACCCGAACATTACATTGCATTGGGGTAGCGAATAGCCAGCTATATACGACCACAAAGTCAAATAGCCAATTAACAAATAACCAATTATATTTTTTATGTAATAAGTAAGAGTTGGGCAATATGTTAAAAAATCTTTTGTCTATGTTCTTCGCTACAGTCATACAATATATATAATTAGCGTTATATATAAACAATCATTATTGAAACTCGACAGATTATATAATAAATCATATTGATACATCTCGATAAGATCATCATGCGTCCAGGCACGTACAGATATACATAACAAATATGACAGACAGGTTGATTTATAATTACAAACTATTATTGATTTATATTCAGACAATAAGACTGGATTGCACCAACTAACTTTAGCAATAGTAAACATGTTAAGTACTGGCTAAACAAAAAATGTGTTGCACCATTTGATAATTTTAAGACGACTTCATAACTTTAACTGTTAACCAAAACTGTCGAATCTTTGCCGGTTTAAGTGATTAATAAGCTATTGTTAGCTAAAGCTAATTAGTGACTTGACATAAGTTTCAAATAAATATCCGTTATTGACTTCATATTTCACTTTTTAACTTTAACTCTATGTTAAAGTAAGAGTTAACCTTAAATTTGACTTAAACCCTAACTATAACAGCTACAATGATATAACCGAGCCTTATTGTTTGTATAATTTATATTTTTTTAATGTGCGTAAAATTATATAACTCACATACATCGAATCCTAAGATAGAACCTGGAAATTATCGCTGACTAGTGATAAGGCCATTGTCCTATTATAGCTCTGTACAAATTTTTATGTAATCTTTCTAGTGCAATACAGTAATTTTATACATTGATTGCATTTATTTGCTTGTATTTTTCTCAATTTACAAATACTGTACAAATCTTATGATAAAATATGTGTCTTTAGTAGTATCAATTACATTTGCAATAATTTGTAAATTTTTATGAGTTTTCGTAATTAAAACTTAAAAGTATTATTTGCTGATGACATGTAAATTTTATTCAAAACTTAACGAAAAAAGGCAATACGGTGGATAGCAAAATGTTTAATGATACTGTGTTAAAAGTGTTAAATTGATTCATTATTGACCTATCGTTAAATAGTAAAATAAAACTAATCTTATAACTATATTTAAAATTCTATGATTGCATTAAATAAAAAAATTAATTACGGGGAAGTGTACTTAGAATACTGGCAACATTGTCGCGTTGGATAGTAAGGCTGATCCGTTGACCGAAATAGCTGACAGCATTTGGGATACCAGTAACTCTATTAAGCCACGCAGATTTAGATACTTTGTACATTCTCCGCGCCTCTGGGCTCACGTGCCACGTGTCTCGAAACCAAAGAGCACAAAGTTGTAAGACTCACTGAGACTGGCATATCATTTGCGACGTTGTCTGTCTTCGGAAAACGAAGCAGCAACCCCAGCACCAATGTTACTTAAAAGAATATATTTAATATATACATTAAGTATTGACTGGACGATGATTTTGCATACACTCTAGATTTAATGTTCCTAAATAAATTATAGTTTAGATTTTTAAGTCCCAACTTCCATATTTTGATTCAAGACTAAGTTGGATGTTTATATTTATCAAATTCAACCCTAGAGGCTGTTAATATTACTTATGATATTACTAACAGTATACTTTGAAGTTGACAGGAGAAATATTTGTGTATTTAACGTAATTACCATCTGCAGCCCAAAGACACGTGAGTCTGTTTGATTAATTTATGTCCAACCACAGCAGAAAGTTACCTTGCAATCTGATTATAATATTGTGAAATGCATGAAGATAACTTATATTTTAATTTAGGAATATTTTAAAATCTTTAAATATGCCGATGAGGTTAATTTTAACAATTAAATACTTGGCAACTATAAAGCGGTTATATAAAATTTATTTACATAAATGAGATATTAATCCTTATAATTTTATTACTACATAATAAAAAATCATTCAGAAATACGTTTTTGTTTCATTCATTAATTATTTTGAATACTCGTATACATTTTCGATGGCTTTAAACTACAAATACTTACACCTTTTTTTTTTCTATTGAAAGAACAGCCTCTTTCGAGTTAGCTAGTATACACTTATTCTGACTTAAAAATGCCAATATGCTGAAAATTATTTGGTTGGTAGAAAACAATGATCCTTTTGAAATATACCAAAGTTCGTTCAACGACTACTAACGTCAAGTTGGTAAATATTTAACGAACTTGGTAGTCAGATGTTGAACTTCGTCTGTCAAGTTTAAGTAAAACTTTTGGTCACTAATATTAAAACGTTTCTCATTGAGGCCATTACTTGTAAATAAGACTTGGTAAGAAAACTTTAGAATTAGGAAGCGAACCACAAATTTATGATTTTTAGCCACCTTATATAATATTGATTATAATTATTTATATTTAATATTGAGTTGTTTCA
Organism: Leptidea sinapis; assembly: GCF_905404315.1. Taxonomy (NCBI): domain Eukaryota; kingdom Metazoa; phylum Arthropoda; class Insecta; order Lepidoptera; family Pieridae; genus Leptidea; species Leptidea sinapis. Next base: position 25,446,696 of record NC_066265.1, read on the forward strand.
AGCACTTGTCAAAGTTTTCTACCGATTTAAAAAGATGAGACGTAACTTGTTAATTAACACAATGTGTGTAGTGTCAAAAGCTATAATTATTCTTCGATAAGAATGTATAATCTTATACATAAGAATTTTAATTTTTCCAGTGGGAGGCTTCTTTGTACAGGATGACGGCTAGATTATCGGCGTCTTTTTCTGCCACGAAGCAGTAATGTGTAAACATTATTGTGTTTCGGTCTGAAGGGCGCCAGTATTAGTTAGTGAAATTTCTGGGCAAATGAGAATTAACATCTTATGTCTCAAGGTGACAAGAGCAATTGTAGTGTCGTTAAGAAATTTTTGGTTTCTCAAGCCTCCTGAGCTCACTGCATTGTTATATGCAGGGCGTATCAATTACCATCAGCTGAACGTCCTGGTCTCGTCCATCGTCTCTTACTGACATAAAAAAACACACTTTTATTATACTGTAAAATATACATATAATGTGGGGTGAGGCTTAAAAATAAACTATGTTCAAAATGGCAATTTTTATAGGAAAAACATAATTAATACTTATACTTTTATTAGATACTGGGTGTATAGCTATTCCAAATATTTATAAATATAAATTCCGAGTATTTTTTATATGAAAATCAGGGACGAGTCGAGCAGGATTTTCAGCTCATTGTAATTGATACGCCCTACCCATTACAATGCAGTGTCGCTCAGGATTCCTGAAAAACCCAATAATTCTAAGCGGCACTACAATTGCGCTCGTCACCTTGAGACATAAGATGTTAAGTCTCATTTGCCCAGTAACTTCACTAGCTACGGCGCCCATCAGACCGAAACACAATAATGTTTACACATTACTGTTTCACGGCAGAAATAGGCGCCGTTGTTGTAACCATAATCTAGCCGGGTTCCTGTGCCAAGGAGCCTCCCACTGTTGTATTTCAAATAAAACCTACAACTGAGGATTGTAGTATTATATTCTGCATCGTTTATTACAAGTAAACACCTTATTTTAATAAAAAATTGCTTCCGATAATATTCATTTCAACCATAATCCAATTAAAATCTCTCACAACACATGCAGTGGATTATTTTCACAACACTGTCGGAAATTCATTAAAGTAATGTTTCATGTTTTGATGTTAATCAGTTTCATGTCCCGTGCAATAATTATACTATAAATAAATGCTTATGTTTATATAAATCTAGGCTGAATATTTTCTATGTTATTAATGGGTGAATCCTAAATTAGGGTAAACTTTAAATAAATTAAACAGTATATTGTACGCATTCAAACTTGCCCTTGCAAAGCTAACGTCCCTGGCGCTCTTACGGCCGTTTACAGTAACGTATCACTAGTTACGGACATATTGCTATCACCAATTAATGACAAGAACTTATCTATCCATAGTTATGTCCAATATAGTTATATTATTAGTCCAATCCTATCTGTCGATAGGTTATTGAAATGTAACTAAGCGTAAAAGAATAGATTTGTCTACCTCTAGTAAGTTAAACTAAGGATAGGTAGGTTATTGAAACGGGCCGCTATTGCATAACGGGTACACCTCTAAAAATATTTAGATATGAAACAGTGACATATCTAGACAATTTTCTAATATTATACAAAATTGGCGTTGAACAGCCAACTGTAAAGAAATTGGTATAGATGCAGCTACCATCGCTTTGAGTTGAAGAAGCATGACTTAGGAACGATGCTTCAGAGACAGTAATCTATAGAGGGTAGACGCAAGGAGTATCATCTCTTAATGGAGAAAAATTGAAATGTTAAGATTCAGTAATATTAGGGGTAAAAGTATGAACTTGGCGATTTGTACTGAAAAATCTTTTTTAATTTAACATATACACATCAACAAAATCTAGGGATATTTTATATTTCATTGAATACCTAAAAAACTAAGAAGAATTTTCTAATATACTAATGGAAGAATGATAGGCTATTTTAAGTTCTTTTATAAAAAATAAAAAAATATTTTGTGATTATTTTGTATTAACTAAAATTGTTATTCTTTTAATTGCCTTACAAAATAAGTTTGAAAATAAACATTATTTCTTCTAAAAAAACTTTAAAATTTATAAAAATCTTATTAATAATCAGTGTTGCCACCTCTCACATTAATTACACACCGACATCGATTGCTCATACTAAAAATTAAATTGTCAATGTCTTGCTGCGGTATGTCTCTTCTATATAAATAAAATAAATCTCTTAAAGCCTTTCGTTGTAACATGTCCCAGGTATGCTCGATAGGATTTAAGTCGGGCGACTGTGCAGGCTAATCCAAAACTTCTCTCTCTGTCTCGGAGAGCGGCTGACACCAGCTTCGCGGTATGGGAGCATTGTCGTGCATGAGTACAAATTCCTGGCCCATTTGAATTCTGTGTGGGAAAATAACAGGCTCTACTACCTCCTCGTTATATTTTCGTGCAGTCATGCTACCTTGGATCAAAAGTTGCATCGCTGTGATATTGGGTTGTCTTCTGGCAGTTATTTGAAGAAAGCGATCCTGTCTCTGCGTAGCACGATAACTACCCGTGTGCCATTCAGCCACATCCCCAGTACTACGATAACGTGACCAAAACCTTGATATCAAGTTTTGGCTCGTGTGTAGAGTCTCAGCCACAACGCGTTGAATAGCACCACTTTCTAACATGCCCACTGCTCGTAACATTTCATCTCGACTCAAATGATGTCGTGACATGACTCTTAAAGATCACACGACATGTTACATTCAAAAATAAAAATCCCTTTTTATCAATTAAATTATTAAAACAATTTTAATTTTAAATAACGTAACGAATTACTAATAGTTTTGCTGCCTTATTTTGTTCTTTCTCGTTTTTATTTTTTATTTTTAAATTTTGAATATATAGAATAAAAGAGGTTTCAATCCGTATATAAACTTTTTATGGAAACTTAAACAATGTCAACAACTACGAAATAATTCCTGTAGCTGATGGAGATTCATCGGGGTAATATAGGTCATATAAGTTGCCATTTTTTTTTATTTACTATGTACTGAATCTACTCTGTCTTATATGTTTTAATAAGCCAAAGTACCCCCAAAACAATAGCTCTAAAATCATGATAATGTACTACAAGGATCTACCTACACTGGTATTGTACATTACTTAGTTTAATAGTCAATAAAGATATTTTGAAAAAAAAAAATTGTTGTTGAAGTTACTAATTTAATCTTAGTAAATACATCTTATATATACTTAAAGTCATTGTAAAATAAAAGAACTCCATACTGTATAGTGTAGTTTGCTATAATATTATGTTCTTCCATCTGTAATACAGATGCTTACGTTATGTCTTTCATAATATACAATGGAATCATATACAAATTCAAAGTGTTTCATCGGAAGTCACATAAAAACATAAAGCTGATGCAATAAAAGATTGGATAATATGTATCGTGCAAGGAAACATAAAAGTATTGTTGTGTATTACATGTTTAACTTGAGTATAAAGTGTTTTAATACTTCTGTCATCATTATTTACATCAATCTTAATACTTTAAAAATATTTGCTGAACTTATTTAACCGACTTCAAAAAGAAGGAGGATCTCAATTAAATTTTTTAATGTATGTATGTTTTTACGCTGAGATTTATGATTCGATTTACGTAATTCTTCTTTAGTTCGATGCGGAATGGATGCCATTTGGTCCTATATAAGTTATTTCATGGTCTGGCCGAGTACTTTTCATTTTATGAAAAATTTTGCTTACGCGGATGATGTAATTGTCGTTTGTGTAAGGTTTTTTAAAGAGTTTTCTTTATGTATGTACACGGATTACGATAATATTTATGAAAGTTGCATTGAAATTTGAAGTCGGTGCCAAGTCAAAAATAGCAGATACCTACACTCGCCACGCGTGACTTTGAGCGGGTAGCTTTGTCTAGAACCAAACAACCCAGCCGGGCAAACATCGACTTAAACCCTATCAAGACGTGTCACATACAAATAATAATATTTTATTAATATTCAACGTGTAAGAGGTGTATTAAATTAAATCTCTATTATGTTATTTTTTACTTTTGAGATTTTGAAGTAGATTTTTTAATATATAGAACTGAATATTTATTAACGTTGAAATGATATTCACATGAAATAAAGCTTTTTAAGTTTCATGAAAAGAACATATTTGAACTTGTAGAACAGAATGTATTAATATAAATTCCCAAAAGAAATCAAATGCCCCATCGAAGTGAATATTTGCCTTGATCCATGCTTTTGTTATTGATAATTCTTTCTTCATTCTGCTGATTAATAACGTTATATTCGTCACTTTTAATCCCTCTGCATATATAAGATAGTAATAACTACGTTCATTTCAAATTTTCTCTATAAATATAATTGCTTGTGCAAGAATTTTCGGTTCATATAATAAATTATACGCCACCTGTTTATCTTCGCAAATTCTGAACCAACATAATATACTGACACATCGCGTGTTTCTAGATTAATTATTGCTCACCCAGCTCTTTTTATTTTTATATAATATTTATTTAAGACCTCTCAATAACTTACTTACCCTGCCTATCTTTCACAGCAGATCAAGTACCTGTGAGATTTTCCAAAATATATTCCAATATTTTCAAAATTCAGTCACTGAAGATATACAATAACATGTAAGCAATACCCGCCCAATGTGTCCGCCAGTTGACAAAACCGCTAAGATAATGGACCAGATCGTGTACCTGTCGGTTCACAGTCCGGACTGGTTCAAATATGTTGAGAATTTGTTGCGTGGAGTAAGGAGAGGGGAACTACCAGCTTTTCCAACACCAATGTAAGCCTCCCCCATCTGCACGTGTCGGCAGCCCAACAGGTCACCGTGGTAATCACTACTAGATAATAATAATCATTTATTCAATACTATTAATATACGGTTACAGAATGTTTTGCTCCCTACCCTCTGCGGTAGGATACCCTGAGTTGCAGAGGCTAGTTCCTTCCGAAAACTTATACATCACTATAAGCAAACTGAGTAATAAAGGTGTGTGTGTCCATTTGTGTGTGTGTGTTTTTTTTAAATCTATGTTAGTATGTAAGATGAGATAATGAGGGACTATTATGATGGGATAAACATTCATCCATTTGGGAAACTTTCCGAAAAAAGCTACGCCAGCGTGACGTCTAAATAAAAAACTAAATGCCCGATGCATTCAAGGGTACAATAAAGGGCAAATAAAGTTGAGTGGCCTGACAGCAACCGGAGCTGCAATGCACCAGACGGCAATGGTGTGAAAATAGATAGCAGCAGTGACGATTTGGCCGACGAACCATCCATGAAAATGGTTCATAGCTAGGAAAAAGGCGCTTTGAATAGACGATGTTTGCTTAAATCAGGAAATTGTAATTTAGGAACAAGAGTTAACTAGATGTGCTCTTGGTTCTCATAATCTGTGATCTCAGTGAAATTCACTGAGGGATAACTTTCTCATCAAGAAACATTCGTTGTACTTTTCAGGGAATGGCAGTTACAGCAGGAATGGGATTTGCCTTACTGAAAACCCTTTTGATGGTATATGAACTGGTTAACAACCGAGTGCAGAATAAGCTAAAAGCAACGCATGTAAACCTGAATACATATATCATATACATTTATGCACCAACCAGTACTTCTAGTGAAATGGGCTTGGTAAGCTTTTACATGGAACTGGTGACAAAAATCTTGAAGGTGCACAACAGAGAAATTCGTTTGTTTCTGGGCAATTTTAATATAAAGACGAGGGCAGATGCTTAATTTAATAAACTCATCTTGTTAAGTTTATTCTTAGAATAAGCATTACAGTTTGCATTAATCGTTTGCTTTATACTTAATACAAGCAAAGTAAAATAATTATAGCTTTGCTTGCTCAATTCATTATCTAGTCCTTTCTTGACTACGCTGATGTTTCATATGTCTATTTAACCGAACTCCAGTTGGATAAGTTTGAACTATTGCAGAATATGTGTATTCGGTTTATATTTGGACTACGTGTCTGAATATTGCAAAAAGCTCAAATGGCTTCCGATCCACTTCCGTAGATATTCCTATATACTTATACTTCCTTATCATGTCCTATTTGATCCAAAAACTTCTACATATCTCAAGGGAAAATTTTCAGCATTTAGTTCTCACCAACTAAATCTTTGGTCTGTCCATAACCTCTTGCTTTGTACTCCTGTGCTTAAAACTTCCTTTTTTAACAATTTATTTAGTTTGCAAGCTGTTGTTTGAATTCTCTATAAAACTCTCCAACCTTTCAAAGCAATGCTTGATTATTATTATTTATCACCGTAACAAATTCATTAGTTCTTTTCTTGGTATCATTTACTGTATGTGTATGCTTAAATCATGATCACCATGATGACACCACCTATTGTTATCTTATCAACTAAAACTATTACAGTTTATCCAGTACAGGTTTTCTAGAAGATATTGTTCTCTAGCTATAAGGTACCCTATTGCTTGTAATGTATTCTCGATTTTTGTTATATTTAATTATTTTGCGGTGTGCAATAAAGATGCATTTTATTTCATTTCTGGGTGATTCCAACGAATACTGTCACAATTTATGTTTTCACTCGGTAGTCTTTGTTGGACATAGTCGAACTACTTGAACGTCTTGGTAAGATAATTATGTATTCAGGTATCTCTCGCCCGTGTGGCCATAACTTTGTTCTCGAGAAGCTCCATGTTTAATCAATTTGCAAGTTTAAACTGTCGTGACAATTTAACTTAATTGAGACATGGGGTTTAAATGTTTCAATTTAAGGCATCCGGTGATTCAGTCATTTAGACTATTACTTTTAAAATTAAAACTGTACGTAATATCACTGTTTAAAGAATGAAATTTAGCGTGGATAAAATTGGGCTTTTTAAATTGAGTCATAAAAATTAAAAATAAAAATCTTCCTAATCTCTAACAGATTGTCAATTCGAAATAAAATAATATGAAGTTATTACCTATTACAATTCATTATTAAAACATTATTTGCGCGACTTGTAACAACGGAGAAATCACATTAGCGTTTCCGGTCTGTAAGGAAGGTGTTAGCGCTTTTCTTGTAGGTATCGATGCCGTAACGTCCCGTAACTGCACAAGGAAGCTCAGACAGCTTTGTTGTAGGTGGAAGAAATTTCCATGTAAAACCACACTGTGGAAGATTGGCACACATCTAGATGGTTAGGATGATATTCTAATTTGTGGCATGTCGTACGAAGGTGGGAATCGTTGGCAGGAATCAGGTCAAACAGCCTTCCGCAACACTCACCGTGATAGATGCAGTAGAAAACACACAATAAAGCGACGTCTCTACGCAACGCCGGGTGATCGAGCCGTTCACAGAGCACTGGATGCTCGACAATTCGCAGTTACACTCTGCGTTCCACGCGGTCAAATGGTTCGAGCTGATATATAATTAATTGCAATGCACTCGTTTCTCATGTCACAAAAAGACAAATAACAGTGTGTCACTCTTTTATATTAAATAGAGTCTAAGTACAAAATTTATTTATCAGCTCTCTTCACATTAATTCAAGTTATCGCTCTTATACAATATACTTCGATTTATAACGCCTGAAAGCATTGAATTCGTAATAGTTTCCAAGTTTGAAATTTTTAACTGCTGCTTTCTACTGAGACGTGACTATACTGGAAAGGATATCAGTTGCTTTAGAAGAAAGCATGAAAATAAATAAAACAACATAATATTTATCTCTTGAAATAATCACACCTACATAAAAATATAGCTTATGTAATAATAAATATAATGTGCTCATAATAACTATTAAGTTATTATGCTCCTCATTTGAGTAGCTAAATATTTTTCTATTTTCTCGTCTCAATGACATAAAATTACATTCACCTAAAAACAGTTCAACAGAATCATTACCAACTTGTTGTTAAACAGTTATTCAACAAGTATAAAATCTGTGCTCATGTCTGAGTCTTATACTCCTGAGGTTGACTCCATTGTTTTCTAAAGCTTCAATCTCTTGAAATACAATATGTGGACACAAACGAATGCTTCACTTTAATGACATCCTTCACTTAGAAAAATCTGTACATCACAATTATAATAACAGTACTAGATGTTTATATGTTTTATTTTAATGCTTAAACATTATTGAATTATATAGAAAAATTAATCCTAGATTATTTATACGTCTAGGTATACTGTGATGGCTGTGGAAAAATCGAAAAAAAATTGTGTTTGAAACCTCTATTTTGAGCAATGCACATACACTAACACAAAGTGCCTTAGAAATCGCGAGTGTAAAACGTTGCTTGTCACGTGCACTAAAGTAATAAACCTGGCCTGTTTTCATCGGCTCTCTAGCAGTAAGAGGCTCTATGTTGACGTATATTATCTAAGTATTGCAGTTAGACATCGTATGATAAATCAACATGACGATTGTGAACCTCATTACCCCGAATCTGAAATCTAGGCATGTAATATCACTTTTCTTGACAATAGTAATCAATATATTTAATACTAGCTGACCCGGCAAACTGCCTAATAAATTGTTTTTGAGTTAGATAGTTTCTGGGACATTGCAAAATAAAATAATTTTTCTAAAATAAACGTTACCTAAGTTACTAAGGAGTAACATCAGCTACCTGCCAATAAATGTCCCATCAAAATCAGTCCAGCTATTTTAGAGATTAGCCGGAACAAAAAGACAGATAGACAGACAAAAATAGTAAAAAATCTTATTTTGGTGTATGTGCCGTATATATTCATAGACATGTAGTAAATAACGGTTATTTCAATATTACAATCAGTCACTACAATTTATTTTATATGTATTGATATTCAAAGTTTCAAAAACGGAGTTCTTGGAAATGCCTTTCTCTTTACAATGGGCAAAATATATTCTTTGAACCTATGAAATTATCTTTAAAACAAAGGTAAACACATTATTTCGAAGAAGAAAGATACAATAGACACAGTATCATGTATTTACAGTAAAATAGGGATGAACGTAGTTTACAAAGATGTTCTAAGCTTGTGGTAAATTTGCCTTCACTTTACTTTCGAACCGAGACAAAAGCCACTGAATAAATAATACTCGTATGCCTCTACACACATATTGTACTGAAATACACCTTATCTATGTGTATTATATTTTACTAATGTTTTTTTTATGAAAATAAGGGATGAGACGAGCAGGACGTTCAGCTGATGGTAATTGATACGCTTTGCTCAGTACAATGCAGTGCCGCTCAGGATTCTTGAAAAACCCCTAAAATTCTGAGCGGCACTATAACTGCGCTGGTCACCTTGAGACATAAGATGTTAAGTCTCATTTACCCAGTAATTTCACTAGCTACGGCGCACTTCAGACCGAAACACAGTAATGCTTAAACATATCTGCTTCAAGGCAGAAATAAGCACCGTTGTGGTAATCACCTATAATCTAGCCGGCATCCTGTGCGAAGGGGCCTCCCACTGGTAAAATTGTCCATTAGTAGCTATTGCATTCCTAAGTATATTTATGTTATTTGTTCTTTAGTATAATAAATATACTGAAAATATTGTAAATGGTGTCAACACTGCATTCATATTGAGTTATCTTAAATTTTGTAAAATTAAATTTAATGCATGCATATAACACAAATTTGTGGAAACTATTATTATTTCAAAATATAAAAACATATTTTAAATGTAACCTTAATATGTAAGCTTGAATGAGAGGAAAAAATTCTCGACAAATAATCGAAAGTTATATTTTATTATAAAAAAAAAAAAAAAATTGAAATACTTGATTTTTATAAAGCATTAATTAGTTTTATAAAAGTCATTTTTCACGTATCCAAAACCAATCTGCAATAAATGCGTCCAGCGGCACCTTCTTATGAGTAAGCCAATGAATATATGGACCTACGAATATACAAGTATTTCACATTTAAACGAAAGTTGTATTTGCTACGGTGCGCTTGCGCATTCCCACAAAAAAAGGACCATTTATTGTATCTCTAGTGGTGGAACTCTTGTTCTAGAAATCTCGAGCAGTTACTAATTCTAGAAGCATACTAATATTAGTACGTACCAATTCTAGTTTATCTACAAAGAAACTTGGGTTGATAAATAAAGCAATGTAATACTTCACACTCTAGCGCTCTACAAACCGCTGTTCACAAATCACAACACATATTTTTAATATTTCAAAGCAAACATTTTTCATTTCGTCTGTATTCTAATTGAAAGCTCGCACGAATAATAAAAATAACGGATTATTTTAATCTTTGTGCCGATCCATGATTTTATATAGCTGTGATCTTTTGGTTTTTTTTTGTTACAATATTTTAGCTTTTTCAATAATAAATATTAAAAGACTGGAGAGCATTTTTTATTTGTTTGGTTGATCTTTTTATCAACTTCAATTTTGTTCAATCTTTCATTTTTATGTGTTGCTTTTATTCATAAAGGTCTTTCTCAAATTAATTTGTCAACTCTTCAAATTATGTTAACATAGTCTTAAGTATCCTAAATTAGATAAGCTAAGTCTAATTCACTTATATTTAAATTGTACACACAAGTAAGTGCCTATGTTTGAACTTGAAGTTTAAAAGTTATTTTTAAAGCTACAAACACACTTAGAATATATTCACAATATTCCGACATATTCATTCAGTCGAGTCAAATCTGAGCATTGTACGAAACTATAGACTGTTGGTTTCAAAGAACAGTGGGTTAATAGTACTTTTGAAACCGGACTGGAGTTGTAGAAATGCTCGGCAACTTTAAAATTTGAAATGAAAGGAAATGGAATACGGTGAGTCGATAAATTTTTTTATGTATTAGAATTTACAATAATCACCTTAAATCTTAATCTAGAATCGGAGAGAAACGTAGTTTTTGTGAGATAAATTGCGAAATCAATTACAAAAATAAAATGCTCTATTATATTACTTTTATGAAATATACTAAATTTTATTATATACCTTGATATAATAAAACAGCAGCTAATAACTGAAGAACAATTCAAATTCAAATATTTTTAATTGAAATAGCATTGAAAATCACTTATTGAACGTCAAAAACTACCACCCATTCGAAAAAGTATGCCTCAAACACAGCGAGCCTATTTTTGCGATAAACTCAAAAACTACTACACTGATTTTTATGTTGTTTTGAACAATGGATAGCGTGATTCTCGAGGAATATTTAAGTATATAACTTGTTAAGATTTGGAGGTGCCAAAAAAAAAGAAGGCGTCTGGGAGCTTTCAACCCTTTGAGATATAACAAAATAATGTATGGTGGAATTGAGTATCTAATAACAGAAAATATAAATAACATACTACATCCGTTCTTATACTTAATAATTTGGCAATTATATTATATTTCTTACTACATAATATTGCTAAATCAATAATTTCCGATGGCTTTAAACTACATTATTCCTATATACTTAGGAATATCATTTTTTGTTCCATTGGCAGGACAGCGTCTGTCGGGTTAGCTAGTTATTACATATTTATTCCACAAATCATTTCATAAAACAAAATATTTTGGCAGCTACTAATTTACAAGACTTAGTTATTAAACACAACAAATAACATGCACTACGTAATCAAAATAACTATTCTATCAGATGTCTTCGTAAGAATTATTCTAGAATAAAAACTAGATGCAACAAGACCATGAACATTTAAAAAAATAAGTTCTGACGTTGCAATTGGTTAGTCGTAATTGAAAATAAAAAGAGTAATTAATGTACATGAAAAAATAGTAATTGAAATTAAATTAGTAGGTCTTTGCTGGGCATAGCTAGATCTGATTCAGGAACGAGTGGGAGGCTCCTTTGCACAAGATGCCGGCTATATTATGGGTACATCGGCGCCTGTTCCTGACGTAAAGCAGCAATGTAATTTCATCAATTTGCAAATTTAGACTATTATGGCAATTTGACTTAATTGCGGTATTGAGTAATGTATCTTCAAATGTTTATTAAAATTTTAAATAGCACCTTTACCTGACACTACTATTACTACCAAACATCTATTCTATTTTTCGCGGCTTCTTTGTTTTTCATTAAAAATTTATTCCAATAAAATTTATTCATTTACTAGCCGATCTCTCCAAGCCCAAGCTGTAGTATCACGTAGATTGTATTTGATGCTATAGTCACCGTGACCAGACAGACATTTTTCTGCAATTCATTTGAATTTCTCCGATATACATTGTTGACATTACTTGAAACAAGAAATTAAAAGTGAAAAATATTGCTTTATTTTAGTTTATGTTATGTTGTCAGAATGATTTTAAAAAGTTGAATTTTTACGTACCCAAATTATCTTGCCCCAAACTAGGCATAGTCTGTACTATGGGTGCAAGACAACGATATATTTAATATAATATACTTACTTAAACATACGTAAATACAAATAAACAACCATGACTCGGAAACAAACATTCATATAAATATGTACCTACCATGATTTAAACTATCCACTGGGGTCGTAATCGTCAGTGTTTTATACTTTTTAGCATTAATTTTTACATAGAGATGAGTATATTTTAACATTTGGTACATTATATAACTTTAGGAATATACTCCACATTAGGCACTTTGGTTTTCATCGTGTATTTCGTCTCATTTGAATTTGAATAGCTAACAGCATTTCGCATCTGCCCACATTATTCTGACAAAGTCATTCCGTCGTTTTGAATACAATCAGAATTTGTGTTATAGATTAGCGGAGGTAGTATTAATTAGTTAGTAGAAGCATTTTTCAATCAAATCAATATTTTTCAACTTTTATATAACATTATCACTCGAGACGAAATCTGGGTTTATTGCTTAGAATGGGTCTTAACTTTTGAACTTTTACCATTTACGATAGTCGTAATAATTTGGTAAATCGGGATATTAAATAACATTGTTTTTTTTATTTAAAAAGACATACGACATTTATGTGTTTATATTATGGTACTTCTGAGATAATACGTAGATTATTAATCTGAATCTTTTTTTTAAGTGACAACCTGATAGTTGAACAATTATGATTTAAAAATAAATCACTAAATAATATAAATGAGTTTTGTAAAATCATTTGCCCAGTAATTTCAATAACTACGGCGCCCTTCAGACCGAAACACAGTAACAGTTAGCAATAGCACAAATTACGTCACAGTGAACGATAAATAGGCTTCAACAACAAGTGGAAACAGTGAGAAAGTAGAAGAGTAGTTTCCGCAAGAATTAAGTGAAGAAAACCAACAAAACACGCAAACATGCGTCTAGTAAATAAGGTGTCTGGCGAAGAATTATCAAGTTTGTTGTTGAGCAAACTAGTTTTAATTAACTATCACCCTTGAAGTTGAGCTTAAAGTGCTTAAGATCTCTACGCTTGATGTCCTCTAAAAAGCGCTTTGATCAATTGCAGCAAATAGATTGTCTCACTTGAGTTTGAAGGAAACGCAACGGCTGAGAAACCATATTATGATTATGTTGTCATGAGTATGAAGTGTGAATATTTCACATATTTGGTGCCAAGTAACAAAATGATTGATTTTTCGAGAGTTACACACGACCATACGAATGATTACGAAACTGAAGTGGGCAGGGCACATAGTTCGATGGACAGTTAGTGGGTGCGGCAGAAAAGTCCTCGAATGGGGACCAAGTACCGGAAGACGTAGTGCTGGTTGGCCCCCGACTAGATTGACCGACGATCTTGTAAAGATCGCCGGAATACGTTGCATGAGGGCAGCGAAGAGCCGGGCGTAGTGGAGATCTTTGCCCAGCAGTGGGCGTCTTTCAGCTGTTAATGATGATGACACACGACTATTTTACCATTTCTTGAAATATTGAATAAAAAGCTCTGTGAGATTTACTACTGCTCAAGGTTTGGGACAATTTCGTACAAAGAAAAAATTAATTCTGATGACACGGTCTAAGCTGCCTTCAATGATATGCCTCCCAGATTTTTTCAGCAAAGAAAAATCAACCACCGATGTGTGATAGTGCAAGTAGGTAGTATTTTAATTGTTAAATTTTAGTTTCAGTTCAATTTTATGTACGTTCAGTTCAGTTCATAGTTCAGCAAGTATATTAAGTACGTAGGTCACACTAAAAGTTTTGCGTAACTTGATAAAACAACATTTTATAACCAAAATATTGTGTTTATTGCTTTTTAAAATACTTTCTTTTACATTTTAAACATTTTTTCATGCGATCGAACCATTTTTTGAGACAAGAGGATCACAGGTCTGAAGGCATATTTTCTACGTGCTGATTGAACTCTATCACTGCCTTTTTGGAATTGGTAAAAGTGAAACCTCTCATCAAATCTTTGATTTTGGGGAAGCTACAGAAATCACAAGGTGCTAGGTCGGGGCTATGTGCAAGATGGGTGACGAGTTGTACTTTTTCGGAAGTAAAAATGACTTAGTTTTGTTGGCCATGTGTGATGAAGCATTCTCATGATGTAGGAGAACGCGGTTTTTTGTAAACAAATGGTAGAATACCACATCTCATCATTTTTTTACTAACGTTTCTCGCCTGCCTCACTTTTGTTGGTCTGTTCTCATTTTCAAACACCCATTCACAAGATTGCAATTTTTTTTGGGTTCAAAACAATAAATCCACGTTTCGTCTCGTGTAACAATGTCATAAAGAGCATTAGAATGTCGTACTTTATTAGCATCTGTGAGCACCATTCCACGCGAGTCCGCTTCTGCTCCGCTATCAATTCATGAGGGATCCAACGACAACAAAGTTTCCGAACTTTCGATTCTTCGTGTAAAATTTTCTGAATTTGGCTCATACCAATCCCCAATAGTTCTCGAATTGTCTCATAGGTAATCCACGGGTTTTCTTCAATTAGCCGCTTAACAGTAGCCACATTATTTTCGTTGACGGCAGTTGAAGGCCGCCCTTCACAAAATTCGTCATTTAAAGAAACCCGACCTTTCTCAAATTCAGCAAATCATCGCCTCACGGTGAACAATCAAGGTGCTTCTCTCCCAAAAGCATTTTGAAGACGAGCGGCAAAGTCTTGCGAAGAGCGAGAACTTTTAAAACCATAAAAAATCATCGCTCCACAATCTTTTCGACTTAATTTCATTTCCGTTGCGTACGTAGAACTTTGATGTGTGATAAAAACAATTGACATTTATGATTTCTCGCCAATTGTTTTTTTTATAACTAAGAAGGATGCAACGTTTCAAAAATTTTAACAAAAAAACAACCGACTTCAATAACACTATAAGTCCAAAACAATAGATATAATATTATGCACTAAAAAGTATAAAAATAAAAGCGTATTTTTATACAATCTAATTAGTAAATCCAATTCTTGTTACGATTATTGTTATTTTTGGAATCGGTGTCCTTCCGCCGCGACCCGCTCTCGCCTCTCGCCTCCTCACGACTCAAGCACATCTCACCTATAACTATGTATGTAGTTACAAACCTATCTTGGATGACACTGACTCCAAAAATTACAATAATCGTAACTAGAATTATATTGACTAATTAGATTGTATAAAAATACGCAATTATTTTATACTTTTTTGTGCTTAATATTATATCTATTGATTTGGAATAATGTTTTTGAAGTCAGTTGATTTTTTGTTAATTTTTTTTTATTTTTTTGATTTTTAGTGAATTTGAAGTACACTTACTAACAATTTGTCTAAATATGTGCAGATATAAATTAAATTAATTAATTAACTAAATTTTTCAATGCAGCAATGACCGTAAGCGCTTAATTGAAGAGTACCGTTACTTTGCCATAGATTCCGTAATCAGAACCTAACCAAACTCTCACCAAACTATTTTTAAAGCATATCCTTTCCAATAAAAAAAGAACCATCGAAATCGGTTGGCGTGATATTGAGTTATTTGTAAATTTATCATCCACTTTGCTATACGTATGTATAGCAAATTTAAGACTTTTATGGTTTTTTATGGATGCCATTGTCAGATCTGGAACAAATTACAATGGGACCAAACGGGAAGTACTAGCTTTCAAATAAAAAAAGAATTATCAAAATCGGTTCACCCAGTCGAAAGTTTTGAGGTAACAAACCTCCCCCTTTTTTGAAGTCGGTTAAAATATATAACATTCGAAATTCAAATAGTTCCGATTAGCTAGATGTGCAAAACTTTAAGTGTGCCCCATGTACTATAACATAAAACTTTTCCTCCCAAATAAAATCAGGTGTGCAATATTTTCTTTTCACATTGATCTTATATATTTTTTTTTTATTTATGACAAAGTAAAATATATTTTTTGTATGATCCTCGATATAATTTCGATCCTTATACGAAATCGTTTAAGTACTCAATTAATAAAAAAGTATATTATTGTTTACGCGTTCTGAATTCTATACAGTAAACGCGCGGGATAAAATCTGAGCACGAAACTAGGAGCTACGTTATGAGAATATATTAGTGTACGGTCTTGAAATATCTTTACAATATTTTCCTGTTCCCGCAAATATACAATATAACCACAATTTACTGAATAAATAACTCATGTTTTAACTTTTGTGGTGACTAGTTTAAAAGTTTCAACCTTAAATAAAAAATAACATTTTTACCCGACTTCAAAAAAGGAGGAGGTTCTTAATTCATCGGCATGTTTTTTTATGTTTTTTACCGCAGAACTTTCGATTGTGTGAACTGATTTTGATAATTATTTGTTTGATAGATGGTATTTGCCGTGTGGTCTCATTGCAATTTGGTACATATCTGACAATGGCATCTATGAGTTTTTTTGAAATATTTTCCTGTCTCCCCAAATACACAATATAACCACAATTTATGATAAGACATCAAGTTATATTTTATGTCGTATCTTAAATGGTGACTTGTCGAAGTTTTAACTATAAATAAAACTATATATTTTTTTGCAATATTTTCCTTTTTTCAATAATATATTCAAAATCAACTTATTATATAACTCATGTCTTAACTTTAATGATGACAAGTTAATAAGTTTTAAATTTAAATAAAAAAATACCTAAATACTGATAGGATTGGTCGAAGCTTATGTTGTTAGATCATTTATACGTCTAGATAGACTGTGACAGTATGACAGCTGTTAAATGTCGAAAAAATTGAGGTTGACTGTTAACCTCTATTTTGAGCATTCAACGCACACTTTTATGAAAATAAGGGACGAGACTAGCAGTTCGTTCAGCTACCCTGCCCATTACAATGCAGTGCCGCTCAGGATTCTTGAAAAACCCAAAAATTCTGAGCGGCACTACAATTGCGCTCGTCACCTTAAGACGTAAGATATTAAGTCTCATTTGCCCTGTAATTTCACTAGCTACGGCGCCCTTCAGACCGAAACACAGTAATGTTAATAGATTACTGCTTCACGGCAGAAACGGCGGCACGGCGTCGTTGTGGTACCCATAATCTAGCCGGCATCCTGTGCATGTTTGTATAAAGATTGTCGCATTATGTATTTATTATGTGATCAGTACTGTTACAATAAGGTCCGTCTCGAAAGATCTTCATCGTTAGCAGTTAAAAATTCGTTGAAATGAAACTTATTAAAATGTTTATTCAATGTTAGGGCTTTTAAAACGAGATGAATATAAATACTAGCAGATACCCGCGACTTCGTCTGAGTACATACATGACTGAGCACATATTGCTTGTAACAATTCTTGTTTCTTAAAACTTTATTAACTTTATATTTAACTAGCTGTCCTGGCAAACGTTTTTTTGCCATATAAATTATATATGTAAACCTTCATTGAGCTTCAACGAATCTATAACAAAATATTTCATTGAGACCGGTCGATTAGTATAGGAGTTATTAGGGAACATACATTCTCTTTTATACATATAGAGTGTCAATAATATCTCAAAACATCAAGAATTATTTCGTAAAAATGCTCCCTGTTGTTATAATGAAATTGTAAATTTATTGAAGTAGGCGTTACTTTGCGGAAATCCATAATTATACAAATGATTTGAGTTTTCTTAAATGTTAATTCCGCAAATATTTGTCTTTAAACAATTCGACACGTGTGAGTCATTTGAGTTTATTTAAATCGGATGGCTTACAGATATGAATGACTTTTCACACTTATGCATCAGAATCTTACAGTCCCTCACCCAACTCAAACCCAAGGTAATCATACTTAAATTGTAATTTAAGTTCACGAGCACGCTTCAATAATAGTTTATTCTCGGGTGTAAGGTGATCCCCGACGTAGATGCTAGTGGCAGGACCGGCTACTCCCAGGTCCGCGGTGGTGAGGCCACGCCGCGCACGTACCGCCGACAGGAACTGGTCTTTGCAAAAGCGCCTCGTGAACTTCACCACTATCGCGGGGACGGGAGCCTGACCGTTTTTATCTGATTTCGTATTAAAACGACGCACACGGTGTATGTGATAGATGTCCTTAAAGTCGAGTTGATGACCTACTTTGGCACTTATGTTATGTAATATAGTTTGAAGGTTTTCCCCGTTCATTACTCGCACACCAGAGATTTCTACATTATTCATTCTGGAGTATTGATCCTGAGCACTAATCGATTCCTGTAAGGTATTTATTGTGTCTTTTGCCGATATAAACTCAGTTTGCAATTGGGAAACCGCCGCCATCCTATCCTCAACTAACAGAAGACCAAATTACAATGAGACCACGCGGGTTTCAAATAAAAAAAGAATTGTCAAAGTCGGTTCACCCAGTCGAAAGTTTTGAGGTAACAAACATAAAAAAAAAAGAACATACCGACGAATTGAGAACCTCCTCCTTTTTTGAAGTCGGTTAGCAACGGAACAAAAGTGTGCTTAAAGACAATGTAAGCACACTTTCCTTTTTAGTCGTGTGTCAACTGTGTGTCAATCAACAAGCCTTAGTGTGCTATAAAAAGTGCTTAAATAATACATTAACGACTGAATAAAAAGGATGGTGTGACTTATCATTGGTAAGGTTATTTTATTTATATAAGATTGATATGCAAAAAGCGTAAGTAATTAAATAAAACGAATATTTTTTCATTAAATAAGGTACAGTTATTGACAAGGCTCCAGACAAGACCTGCTTGTCAGAATGGGACAGATGAAAGGACACAGTCAGAAATGAAAAAAAATAGAGTCGCTCTTTTTAAACGACTTCAAAAACGGAAGAGGTTCTCAATTCGTCGGTATATTTTTTATGTTTGTTACCTCAGAACTTTCGACTGCGTGAACCGATTTTGATAATTCTATTTTAACTGACTTCAAAAAAGAGGAGGTTCTCAATTCGTCGGTATGTTATTTTTAATGTTTGTTACATCAGAACTTTCGTCTGAGTTTAAGAAAAGACCTAACTGCTACTCCACTGATGTCAGTGTACAAATCAGGTTCTAAACTCAAAATACGCAGCTGAAGCTGAAATAATGTTTACATTGCTGCCTTTTGACCAAAAATATTTAAAAAAACTGGAGTAAACGCAGAAATGTATAGTCGAAGTCATTTGTGAGATTTGCCATATTTCAGCTTTAATTTTGTATGAGGTGCATTGTCTATAATAAGAACGACATTGACACAAACATATTTTAATACATATTATTTCAAAGAACTAAAGCATTAATGATCAAATTATAATTTTCTAAACAACTAAGTGGGTTAAAACAGAGACATTTTACTTACGTAAAACTTAAATGAATGTAATAAGACCAGTGCGAGGCTCCTTTGCACAGGATGCCGGTTAGATTATGGGTACCACAACGGCGCCTATTTCTGCCGTGAAGCAGTAATGTGTAAGCATTATTGTGCTTCAGTCTGAAGGGCGCAGTAACTAGTAAAGTTAAAGGGCAAATGAAACTTAAAATCTTATGTCTCAAGGTGTCGTCACTTTGGCACAGTTGTAGTGCCGCTCAGAATTTTTGGGTTTTTCAATAATCTTAAGCGGCGCTGCATTGTAATGGGCAGGGTGTATCAATTACCATCAGCTGAACGTCCTGCTCTTCTCGTCCCTAATTTAAAAAAATCGCGACGTTGATTTTTGCATTGGACTGTCCTAACTTAATTAAGCTTAGCATAATTCTAGAAGCTGTCAACTGACTTTAAAAACGATATCAATCATAGATTATGTTAAGCTTACACTTTGCTAATTATAACGGTAGTAAATTCTGAACAGTCTCAGTACGCTCTATAGAATTGAGATCTATCTCTTAAGTATTAGTTTACCATACATCAAAGTGACAGTCTATCCTGTAGTGGCAATCTTGTACGGAGACAATGATCTTATTGACACTACTCAATTGAACAGGATGAAATGCACCTATCATTATAGCTGTTCCGCTATCAGACTGCGAATGTTATGTCCCTATTTGTATACCTTACCATATTTAAATTACGTGACACGTTGTTTGTCCGCTATGGACTCCTAAACTAATGAACGGATTTTAATGGGGATTACTTCATGGAGTTCAGTTTGGTCCAACTTGAGAGATAAGATAGTTTTTATTTTGATTTGGGACCCATAATTATTTTTATTTTCAATATTTGTTTTGTATGGACGTATTTTCTATGAGAGAATTTAGTGACGCACGGTTTGACAGTTCCTCTGTGAAACAATTCAATTTAAAACAACATTGAGAATTTTACGAAATAATTCTTGATGATTTGTTATATATTATTGGCAAATTCATATAAACAATATTTTTTTTATTATCTACAGAACAACGTCTGTCGGGTCAGCTAGTATACATATATATGTGTATATAACGTCATTGGTTATACAGATGAATTTGTTTGCTTACTATTAAGAAGTATAAGAAAAATTACTTAAAAGATTGCAATGTGATAATAATTTTTGGCATATATACACAGCTTATATACTATTTATGCATTGAATATCTCTGAATAAACTACAGCAACGCAAATGTCCGAGTTGATGCTAAAAAGAGGGAAAATTACTATGCCTGGATATAGTGTGATAATATGTTGCCAAGATTCTGTCCCGAACTCTTGTTTATATTATTTTTTGCGTTTTGACGGCGGACTTTGCGGATTTTGCGGACATACAAACAAAAAAAAAGTACACAATATGTCAGAACAGACACCTCTTGGGCAAACAAATTTTTAAATTTCGTTTAATATATTAATACTAATCTGTTCTCTAAATCTAATGTTTTTCGTCAATATTAGAAATTATTTATTATTAATTATAATTTAGAAAAGAGAATATATGAAATACTTACGTTTTATGAAACATAGTATAAGTTTAAATTTCCAAATGACGAGCGGCGCATTAAAATGCTTAAGTATATCAAAATATTAGAATTTCCTAACCTTCAAATGAATTAACAAAAAAATTTGTAAATTAAAAAAAAGGTTACAAATATTTTCGTTACTCTGAAGAACTGCTTAGTATGGGAAGTTTTACAAAATTATCTTAAAATGTTTATTTTTATAAATTTAACTCACTATTTATACACTGTATACATACTAACGATAATGTTAATAAATGTAAAAGATCTGCGTTTACTGAAGTACAAGACGATAAGCGAGAGAATTGCCATATTAAGCTCTAATATTAAACTACTAAACGAATACATCAACCAATAGCATGTATTTTTATACTATCTCCCTTTCTCTCTCACTCTCTCCCTACTCTCGTTCCATGGCTATATGTGCTACATGCTACGTTTACACTTTCGCACTCTCTCTCAATCGATCTTGGACAAAAACGTCCCACATTTTCGTGTCACTTTATTGCATTTCATCCGTAAAAAATTTACCCTCATGGCGCCGTAGCTAGTGAAATTACTGGGCAAATGAGACTTAATATCTTGTCTCAAGGTGACGAGTGCATTTATAGTGCCGCTCAGAATGTTTGGGTTTTTCAAGAATCCTCAGTGGCACTGCATTTTAATGGACAAGGCGTATCAGTCTCGTCCCTTAAAAAAGCTGGTATTCTGAAAAAAAAATCAATGAACAGCTTATATTCAGTAACGATTTTATTAAAAGTACGTCTTTTTTTACATATTGTACACCATGACAAAGAATATTGTGTCCGTTAACTAATTAAGCTTGTAATCTGTAGGTCAGAGTAATAAAGCCTGAACATATCGATTAATAACAAAGCCTTTGTGAGTCCTAATGATACGTTCGATTCATTTCTTTGGCAGCAAAAGGAAGTGAAGGATGAGAACTCATTTGTAATTAACGAAAGAGAGATTATTTCCTTCTGAAATATTACAAATCTAATAAAACAAATATCAATATAATGATATGTGATATTGATAATAGTAGTTATAGAAATATTATATGTCATTGTCATTATTTTTGTAGCATATTATTACTTAATATCCGGACGACCGAGTCTTGCTCGGATTATTAAGAATTAGAAAAAATAACTAATAGGTCATCTGGATTCGAACCGGGGTCTTCTGCTTTCCGGATCACCCAATGTCCCATCTGAGCTATTACAGTCTTATATATAGTGGCGAAATTTACTTTTGTATTGTAATGTTATTGTAGCTGTTTCTCATTAAAACATGGATAAAACTACAATTATTTTTATAATTGAAACCTAGCTAGATCGATTTATCGCCCCCGCAATCCCCTGTATACTAAATATTATGATAATCGTTGTAGCCGTTTCCGAGATTCAGTTTAAGTTATCTTACTTACTTATATATATACAGGGTTTCCCAAAGTTATGGGACATGAAGGGAAAGTAACTTAAATATAGTAGATAGGGTATTTTACTGAAAGAATACTTTATGTTATTTTTAAAAGTTAGTAATTCTGAATTCAAAGATTATCTAAAAATTAGTTGCCGCTTCTGGGAATCGAACCAACTTAAATGTAAAAAAACACCACTACTTTTATGATATGTAGATATGAGAAAGTAGTCAATTAACTGGGTATTTTTTTGTAAATTAATTAATTAAATGCTGAAAATGTGATCCCTCCTGTCTTACGGAAATCGCCAATCTTTTAATGAGTCCGCTGCCTTTTGATTTTCTTATCATTTTATGGTGAATACTCGATATGATATGGCACAATTCTGTTTGTAACTCGCCCACGTTCTCGTATCGCTGTCAAACTAAAAAAAATATGCTATAAAGTATTTTAATTATGAAGTGGGTACTTATTTACGAATAATCAATGCTATCTATGGAATGATAATATCTCTACTTTTCGAACGTCGTCGTCGGCAAAAAATAACTTTCTTGAAATTTGAACTCAAACAGTTTACGTTGCTCCTTTCTTTTAAAATACTATGTTACTTAAGAATAGTTATTAGTTTTTGGCCATTCTTTCGATTGGCATCATAAAAGTAGGGGTGGTTTTTTTAACATTTAAGTCGGTTCGAGTCCCAGACGAGGCAAGTAATTTTCAGAAATACTTTGAATGCAGAATTACTAACTTTTAAAAATAACATAAAGTCTTCTTTCAGTATAAATACCCTATCTACGATATTTAAGGTACTTTCCCTTCATGTCCCATAACTTTGGGTCATCCTGTATATATACAAGAGTTGCTCGTTTAAAGATATAAGAATTAATTAACTACTGCTATTTGAACTGAATATTGAATATAGCCATTTGTACCAATGATTTTGAATGTAGTATCTAAGTGACTAAAGAACACTTACGGTACCTATATTTTATTTAAACTTTGATCACAATTAATATTAAAAATTATTTTCACCAATTAGCATTGGCAATTGTTGAAATATCTATTTGAACGAATTGTTTGTCTCACTATACTAGTGGGATACTCCTTTGCACAGGATGCCAGCTAGATTATGGGTACCACAACGGCGCCTATTTCTGGCGTAAAGCAGTGATATGTAAGCATTACTGTGAAGGTTGCGGTTCGGATTGAAAGACGCCGCAGCTAGTAAAATTACTGGACAAATGAGACTTAACATCTTAATATGTCTCAGGTGACGAGCGCAGTTGTATTGCCGCTCAGAATTTGCAGGATTTTTCAAGAATCCTGAGGCACTGCATTGTAATGGGCAGGACGTATCTATCATCATCAACTGAAACTCCTACTCATCTCGTCTCTTATTTTCATTAAAAAAAAAACGAAAAATCTAATAAACGAATAACTCAAGGGAAAGCTATAATTTTCATTTGACTTTTTAATCATTTAAATAGTAATGCTGCCATAGCCTTTAGTATATATAAGTTTTACACTGTTTTAAAAGGAGGAAAAGATTTAATCATTTCATGAAACAATAAAATGTAACGCAACCTTAGCGCAATATTACCACGACCTTTAATAAATTGCGAAAGTTTTATCAGTTCTGATAATATCCTTAATGACATTAAAACTTGGCAAGTGCTTTATACAGCTGTTTTTTTCAATTTTATATTATTTCTTTAATTTAAATCTTAGGAAATAAATCATTTTACCCTATCTACGATATTTAAGGTACTTTCCCTTCATGTCCCATAACTTTGGGTCATCCTGTATATATACAAGAGTTGCTCGTTTAAAGATATAAGAATTAATTAACTACTGCTATTTGAACTGAATATTGAATATAGCCATTTGTACCAATGATTTTGAATGTAGTATCTAAGTGACTAAAGAACACTTACGGTACCTATATTTTATTTAAACTTTGATCACAATTAATATTAAAAATTATTTTCACCAATTAGCATTGGCAATTGTTGAAATATCTATTTGAACGAATTGTTTGTCTCACTATACTAGTGGGATACTCCTTTGCACAGGATGCCAGCTAGATTATGGGTACCACAACGGCGCCTATTTCTGGCGTAAAGCAGTGATATGTAAGCATTACTGTGAAGGTTGCGGTTCGGATTGAAAGACGCCGCAGCTAGTAAAATTACTGGACAAATGAGACTTAACATCTTAATATGTCTCAGGTGACGAGCGCAGTTGTATTGCCGCTCAGAATTTGCAGGATTTTTCAAGAATCCTGAGGCACTGCATTGTAATGGGCAGGACGTATCTATCATCATCAACTGAAACTCCTACTCATCTCGTCTCTTATTTTCATTAAAAAAAAAACGAAAAATCTAATAAACGAATAACTCAAGGGAAAGCTATAATTT
The DNA here is from genome assembly GCF_905404315.1 of Leptidea sinapis. NCBI lineage: Eukaryota > Metazoa > Arthropoda > Insecta > Lepidoptera > Pieridae > Leptidea > Leptidea sinapis. The sequence continues at coordinate 25,471,725 of NC_066265.1, forward strand.
TCATTTGACTTTTTAATCATTTAAATAGTAATGCTGCCATAGCCTTTAGTATATATAAGTTTTACACTGTTTTAAAAGGAGGAAAAGATTTAATCATTTCATGAAACAATAAAATGTAACGCAACCTTAGCGCAATATTACCACGACCTTTAATAAATTGCGAAAGTTTTATCAGTTCTGATAATATCCTTAATGACATTAAAACTTGGCAAGTGCTTTATACAGCTGTTTTTTTCAATTTTATATTATTTCTTTAATTTAAATCTTAGGAAATAAATCATTTTAATCGTCTACATATTATATCAAATAGGAGAAAAAAGGAGCCTTCAGATCTCCTGATGGTGAGTAATTACCGCCGCCCTTGTTCCCCTGCAACAAGAGAGGAATCATAAGAGTGTGTAAATACGGCCTATAATTGGTGATAGATGCTTTTCTTCTTGAAGCAATTTTTACATACTAGCTGCTGCCCGCCACATTGTCCACGTGGATTCTATAAACAGCGAAAATAATAAAATATGTAGTCTCTCAGGGCAATTTTAAACGTATAAGTGCTATAGTTTAAAAAAGGAGATTTTTTAATTCACCACTGTGAAGCCCCAGTATTACGGGTGAAATTTCTTAAAATTATCAGCTAACTTTTACTCGACGAAAGGAATATTCCTACATTCTCTCTTCCATCTGTATCAGTGGTCGACCGCCTCGGCTGCTCAATTAATGACTCTACTGTAGATAGATGTCCACAGGTTACATGGCTGACTTCGTTTGATACTCCAGAATGAATTCCGTGTAGCACCCACCCGAGGTGTGTGAGCGAGGCTACGGGTTGGTTTCTCTTTCCTTTTTGCGTAGCTCTAGATACGATGAGTTCCCAGTTGTCCTGCCCAAGACTAGTTAAGGTGCATCTTCTTTGTAGTGCAGCTGGTCGGCCATCTTTCAAAGGTGGTGATATTCTTCTACTATGGTTCTTTCTATCTTCTATGGAGAGAGGAGCAATCTGTCCATCGTGCGCGCCCCAGACACCTTCCTCAACCCGGACTGGTGCATACCTCGGATCTGGAAGTTTAACTTCATCGAATCTTTCTTTTGTAAGGTATCTGACCTCCAACCGTTTCCTTCCTTCTTCAAGTTGCTGCACTGCTTGTTCCGTTTTGACGGCCGCTTAATGAGACTCCGCTGGAAACCGCCTCTCCTCGAGCGACTTCCCTTGCCCGGATGGTTCGGATGCCCATCAGCATCATGTTGGTCGTCGATTGCACCCATCGTTGTACTTCTTCTTCTTTTGCTTGGGGATTTTCAATCACTGACTCGTCCTTATCGTCAATATCGAGGTGAACAGTTTCCAACTGACTCTGTGCAAACACCGCCGTTGCCTTGGCGATCCTAGCTTCTGCCTTCGTGATCCTTGCCTCTGCTTGTGCTTCCTTCATTTGTTTCTGCGCGAGCTGGATCCGCAACAGTAGTTCCTTCCGCCTCCGTTCGACCTTGCTGTATGTGGTTTAAATAAACAGATTTTTTTTAATTCACCTCCGTGATGCTCATGCATTACGGGTGAAATTTCTTAAAATTCTTAGCTAACTTCTACTCGACGAAAGGAATACTCATACCAAATTTCAAGTGGTTTCGAGGTATCATGTTGATAACATAGGTGAAAATCTCTTATAATATACAAATAAATTTAAGGAAAATTAATATACATTAACAACAAAATCTAATGCAATTTAAGGCCTGTAATTTCAATTTCGTTCAAAGCTAAGTCAGCTGCAGATGAAATACTCGTTGAATTGTAAAAGGCTCATTTGATTCAGGACACGTAGTAGAGTTTAATTAATAAATACATCGTAAAGTTTAAGTTCTTGGATATTTTTTTACCACAAAATCTTTAAAAAATATAATATGAACTGAAAATTTGTTAATTTAATAAATAATAATAATTACTTTTAATCCTTGACCGTTGATTTCTCTTATTATTTTGTAATCTGTAAAATGTCATATACCACGTTAAATAATTGTTGAATCAAAAAAATAATAGTAGTATTAAACCCGTTGGAAAAGGAAGAGAAACACCTCAACTTTTCCATTTTCCGACCTCAGATCGCCCGTTATTTATTTCTCCATTCATTTTTGTTATATTCTCTTCTATTCCAAATGGGATGAAACCCATACCATACATAAACCCTACAATTTTTTTTTACTTTTTATCATTTTCAAAGGCTTCAGCACTTGTCTAATATTATTTTATGCCATTATGTAAAATATAATTGTTCATTTATTAAAAAAAAACTTGAAATCTTTTGCTTGAATACTGTTGTATTTTCGACTATTAAAGTGCCTGTAATATTATGAAAGTGGCACTTTTACTATATAATATTTGAGGTCAAGTTACATTATTAATTAAATTGATTTACGATTTAATTACTAAATGCGTATAATTAATTAATTTTGGAGTAAAATTAAAACTTTTCTCAGAACATTTAGTAACTGATCCCAAATTGGTGTTATAACTTAAAAATTTAAAATTTAATAAGTAGTATGCTTATCAGAGAACGTGTTAATTAATAAAGGTCCTAAATATATTTTGTTTTAGCACATAATATTCAAGAAATATTGAAATCTGTTAACAAGACGAAAGTAATATTAAATAAGTTCCGACTTTCGTTACTATACTCTATTCCTTAAATTTTAAACTCTAAGCTGAAAATCGGTAATTTTTTTATTGAGTTCGAAAACACTACATTGCGTTTTCGAACTCAATAAAAACATTATATGTGGCGTAATTCCAGGATAATATTATGTACCATATAACATAATAGAATTCAATCTGGAAATTACACACTGGAAATTTCTAGAGGTCGTTATGGCATGGGGACTTGAAACCAAAGTCGATCTGCTGTTTTGTTCTATAATTCATAGACAAATATATTTTTATAACTAAGAACATATATATAATTCTATTTTTTGTCCGTAATTTATTCTCGCTTTATGTGTGTATTAAATAATGAGTTATTAGCCAATAACATATTTGCAAGCGATTTATCATTTAGCACCAATCATCAAATATTGACAATTTATTGCACCCATATTAAATGTTGGCAAACCAATAGTTTAATTGTGAGAAATACGAACTGTGAATGTATTTATGAAACAGGAAGGTATATTTTATTTTCATATTATTACCACGAGTAATAATATCCCAATGAAATAAAATAATCAATAAAGAGTGATAATGAGGTGCAAAGTTTTTGGAAGCATAAAAGTAAATATTTATAATTATAATATATTAATAAAAATTAAGTATTTTATCACTTTATTTGCATTTAAAACATATTATATAGCCGTATTTATAACAAAGCACTCACACTGTAAGTTATTATGGAGTTATAAAATTTGTTATCTGATATTTCGTAGCAGCTAAAATATCGATTACAATTAATCAAATCTATATATTATAAATGAAAAAAAAAGGTTAACATAACACTGAATCATAATCCCCTCCCCGACCCCAGATCACGGTATTCATTAAATAAAATAGAGTAAAGTAATTGAATTGTGACCGTTTATATCCTGAATAAATGAAATAAAAATAAATGCTGGCTGATAATGCTTCTTATGGAAAATCTTTTTGGTTTTTTTAGTGTGTTAAAGTTAAACTGTGAACAGTTTCCTCTGTTTCCATAAATTGCTAAATATGTATGATAAGACGTTAGTAGGTAGTTCACGTAATAGTGACACGCATTATGTAGGTGCCATAGAAAAACTATCTCCGTTCATAATATTACCAAAAATTTACAAATTATACAATCACATTTATCCCTTAAATTACAAACAAATGAGAGTTCAATTTATTTCAAATTGATATGCGTAATGATAGAGGTGGAATGATTAATCGTCAGCAAATACGTCGAATGCTAGAATAATTACACAGTTTTACAATTTTAAATGCAATTGTCATTAACTATTTACAATGTTCTTTCATTGTTGTTCAATTTACATTGTTGACAAACCGTGAGGATAGGAGTCCTTCTCAAACCGACGTTTAGGTGATATCAAAGAATTATGATTAATAATATTTATTTTCTCTCATTCTCTTCGTTCTTCTTCTTTTTCAAGTAATATTTTCTTGGCCTTAGAACACTTAAGAATTGTATCAACAACGTACCTATGCCACCAACCAAAAACAGGAAAACGATTAATTATCAAACCTTTGTCATTGATTTACCGCTCTGCAGAGCACTTAACGTTATTGTGTTACACAGTAGCCTTAAAAGATAAAAGCCTTTGCCAAACTGGTGCGTGTCATCTATGCTATTATATTCTAACTACACTAATAATAGTCTGTTCATTATATTTAAAACTTCATCTCACAATTTGTATTCACCAGCTCTTCCCGCTCCTTCATCAACGTGAACTGAAATCTTGTTTGGCATCTCAATTCTTGTATAGAACTAGAGCAATTTATTATTGTAAGTGTATACCGCCCCCCCACTGCATCATATGAACAATTCCAACATAGAATGGAGGAGGTACTATCAAAATTTAGCAAAACTAGCAAGTCAATTATAGTGTGTGGAGATTTTAATATAAACTTGCTTGAACCTTCGGCCAATTGTACTAGCCTTAAAAATTTATTTCAAAGTTTTAATTTGTTCAATGTATTTTGGGAACCTACTAGAATCACTTCTACAACAGCAACCTGTTTAGATAATATTTTTACAGATGTTACTATTACTAGTAAACTCATAATTAATAATCTTCAGTCCGACCATAGTGGGCAACTTATAAAAGTAAATACAAGATTGGACAATGTCAGACCAAAAAAGGGTGACGATTATACCAGTTACGGGTAGCCGTCTTGAGAGGTTTAGAAATAATTTGGTAAATACGATACCATTTTTACACTGTGGTGAAACTGCAAATTTTCACTATAACTTAGTCTTCAATTCCTTCTGTGAGGAATTTGACAGGATTTTTACTCCAGTAACGGTGACAGTAAACAACAAACATAGTTTTAATGAAATGGGCAACAATGGGTATCCACAAAAGTCGTAAACGCTTATATGACCTTTATTATGAGAAACATTACAATAATAGTGAATAATTTAAAATATATGTAAAAAAATACTCCAAGCTTTTTAAAATAGTTTGTCATGAAGCGAAAACACGTTTCATTGCAGATAAAATTAAAAACAGTAATAATAAAGTAAAAGCGACTTGGAGTGTAATTAACAATGAAACTGGTAGATCGAATTGCCGTAACACCTCTATCTGTTTAAATATTAATAATCGCGTTATAAATTCGGAAATAGAAATTGCAAATGAATTTGATAAATACTTCTCCGAAATCCCGATTGTCACGACCAAATACCTTAACGCTTCGCCAAAAGCAGCATATGATATGCTTAAATTACACGTACCAGTATCTTCTACTGACTTGAAATTTAAGTATGTTACAGGTAGCGATATAATAAAAATCTTCAAATTAATTAACCTAAAAAATACAAAAGACCTATGGGGCCATTCGACTAATATTGTTAAATACATACTTGACATTATAGCACCTGAATTAGCAATAATATTTAATGAATGCATAGATGAGGGTGTGTTCCCTGACCTCATGAAATACAGCAAAGTTATACCTTTGTTTAAATCGGGCAGTTCTTTTGACCCTGCTAATTTCAGACCTATTTCAGTGCTGCCTGTTTTTAGTAAAATTTTTGAAAAACTTTTGCTTCAACAGCTACAAATGCATTTTTGTAAATTAATGAACAAAAATCAGTTTGGTTTCACTAGGGGTTTATCAACAATTAATGCGGGTACTAGACTCATTGAGCACATCTTTGACGCCTGGGAAGAGTCACAGGATGCATTGGGCATTTTTTGTGATTTGTCAAAAGCATTTGACTGCGTCCACCATGAAACTTTACTCCTAAAACTAAAGCATTATGGAGTGAAAAATAGAGCCCTAAATCTGTTAAAATCATATTTAAGCGAAAGAGTTCAGATAGTCGATGTAAATGGCAAACGGTCTTCGGGTAAACCTGTGCGAATAGGTGTTCCACAGGGTTCTCTTCTCGGTCCTTTCTTGTTTCTTATATATATTAACGATCTACCGTTTGTGGTAGATGATAGCCATGAGATTGTATTGTTTGCTGATGATACTTCACTTATTTTTAAAGTGAAGTGACGTGCGGATATTGATGACGAGGTAAGCAATGCACTCTCAAAGATAGTGCGTTGGTTTGAGACGAATAATCTGCACTTAAACAGTAAAAAAACAAAGTGTTTACGGTTCATTACACCAAACACAGCGGAGGTACAAACCAACGTACTTATAAATGACCAGAGATTGGATTTGTGGACACTACGGTCTTCTTGGGTATCACGTTAGATAAAAAGCTTCAGTGGGGTCCACATATTACCCATCTAGCAGATAGACTCAGCTCTGCGGCATATGCAGTTAGAAAGATTAGAGAGTACACGAATGTTGCGACCGCTAGATTAGTGTACTTTAGTTATTTTCACAGCATCATGACGTACGGTATATTACTATGGGGTCATGCTGCTGACATTGATATAGTGTTTGCTCTGCAAAAGAGAGCTGTTCGTGCTATATATCAGCTTGGTTATAGACAGTCTCTCAAAGAAAAATTTAAAGAAATAAATATAATGACTGTTTATTGTCAGTACATTTATGAAAATTTAATATATGTTCACAAAAATCGTCACCTTTTTGCTCTTAATAGTGATTTTCATTATTATAACACTAGAAATAAGGGATTGCTTGTAACTAATTCTAGTAGGCTTCATAAGATACATAATAGCTTTAAGGGTAAATGTATACACTTCTACAATAAAGTCCCAGCCACTGTCCAGGCATTGTCTATAAATAAATTTAAATGTTTTATAAAAAAATGGCTCTGTCGTAAATCCTATTACTCCACTGCTGAATATCTAAATGATCGGACAGCCTGGGACTAGATTGTGATTATTTTATAGCAACTGTACAATATTGTATATTTTTATTGAAAAGAGCGCAAAAAAAACGAATGCTGGGAGAGTTTCTTGCGCCGCTTCTTCTCTCTCAGAGCGCCATTTGTTTCCGAAGCGGTAGTAGTATCTAGTAGTATAAGAAATGACATCAAAAAGAATTCTAAAGGAATCAATTTTGAGAAAATAAATGCCTTTTATGCCTTTTAATTCATCATTCTTGGGCGTTGTGGGTCGCTCTGTATCTTCTACTGCATATATTACGGAAAGTGATCAGAGGCTTTGTTCTATTTGATAAAAAAAAAATAGCTTTTATTAAATTACTAGTAGCTTAATTTTTCTCAAAAATAAAATTTAAATTAGCTTAACTAGTAATTTGTCTCTCGACAAAGGCCTCCTCTAAGGACTTCCACTTTATTCGGTCTCTAGCTACACTTATCCAGTCTGCTCCTGCTATCCTTTTAAAATCATCAATTAGATACCATTATTTTATTGTTTTTGTCCATTTCTCTTTTTTTCCCTCAGAATGTGTCCAGTCCATTTCCACTTTTGCCTTTGACACATCTTGTGTGCGTTTTTAAATTTAGTCTGACTCTTAATATTTTCTAACTTTACTTTGTCTCGTCTCCTAACTCTAATTACGCTCCTTTCTATGGAGTTTTGACACACTTTAACTTTTTCTGAGAGATGGTCTGTCATGGGAAGTGTACACGTGTTGTAGACTTTTCATTTTATTTCTATAGATATTTCAGGGTTTTTCATGATTTCACTCAAAGACTAGTATCTTTTCCACGTATTACAAGTTCGTCTGTCTATTTCTTTCTTCTCTGTTTCGTTCTATTTGATACCGGCAAGCAAATTCTACCACTGGACATCACATCTAAGTGTGAAATTTCACCAGCGTCAGTTAGCAAACAAAGTTTTTGCCTCGTACTTTCTGAAGTCATTTACCGGCTGCAGTTTTCCCAAATCAAAACAACTTAGAGACCAGAAATTATTTCAATCTTTATTGTTTCCTATTTTAATTTAAAATACGTACAGATTCTTTCGAGCTTATGTTACGCAGTAACCATAAAAATGCACAAGGAATAATTATTTCCAATGGCGGCTTAGATTTGAGTGTGAATCTCTATTCGTGCACATTCCTGGAATTTTTGTTCTGTTTTGATATACAGAGAAGTGTAATTGCAGATTATAAAGATAAATAAGCTTGATTGAGGCTCCACGTCATTCATATCAATATCAAAACCAATCTTCAACATGACCAATTAACCAATACTCAAAATTGTAACGCATGTAGGCTGATGATTTTTGGTCTTTTTGGTGTAGACCTCTCAGCTTATACAATTCTGCTAAAGCTCGTTCATCGTGAGGTTTGTGTAACACTTTGGGCTGCAAAGCATAAAATAACAAACTCTTTTTATTTAACCTTAAGAGCTTGTTCATAAGCTAATGTAAGTATACTTAAGTAATTTCGAGTTGGCGCAAAACGAGCAAATTAATAAATTACTCAAAGTGTGATGCGCGTCGGTGGTACGACGAAAAATTACTTAGGTATATTTATATTAGTTTAATAATTTAGTTATTAATGTTGAATAAAAAGGGTTTAAATAATCTTAACCTATAAATTTATCTTGGAAATCATTGAATGAACGGTTTATGTGGAATCGCTCCTGACAATCATCCATTCTCAAGGTGCAATATCCTTTCGTTGGTTACGAGTAACATTACCGTGTCATTTTCTTAAATCGTACTTATTTCTTATCTTATAAGATTAATCTATTAGTTTAATTCTGATTATTTAAGTAACCGGTACAATATTTTTTACGTTTACAGCAAGGGTCCAAATATTATAATGTGTTGTGTCAGCTTGATGTGTTTACAAGCGTTACCAACGTCATAAGACATTTGATATTAATTGATATTTTAAGTACACGATATATGATTGAGTAGATTAGACATCCCAACTTATTATAACATTTATTTAACGACTTACTTTGTGAGTACTTTTTTATATAATTATAACTATAATTTTAGAACTAATTAATTATATAGCATATTGACTTTTGTTGACATGTTGGCACTACAGTAGTGCCACCTAACAGTTGGTAGCATAATGACTGACGGTCGAGCCCTATACGAGTATAAGCCAGAGCGCTCAGTTCGAGAGAACATTACTTATAGTGAATTGTAAGGGGTAACGCTGCCCAAATTGTATTGAGTCTTTTATTACAATAATTATTATTAGTGGTAACAGATATTTTGTACCTGTAAAATACAGATATTTCTATTTTAAGTGCGTTTAAATTACCAAACCCTTCTATAGTTGTATATCAGATACAAATTAATACGTAGAGATGGTATACTATACCTTTACTTATTGAAATAATATTTTAAAGCCAAATATGATAGAAAGAAAAATATGAAAATTGCAAAAACTAGCTGTCAACTATGTTTGTTACCAGTGGGAGGCTCCTTTGCACAGGATGCCGGCTAGATTATGGGTACCACAACGGCGCCTATTTCTGCCGTGAAGCAGTAATGTATAAACATTACTGTATTTCGGTCTGAAGTGCGCCGTAGCTTGTGAAATTACTGGGCAAATGAGACTTAACATCTTGTCTCAAGATGTCGAGCGCACTTGTGGTGCCGCTCAGAATCTTAGGGTTATCAAGAATCCTGAGCAGCACTGCATTGTAGTGGGCAGGGCGTATCAGTTACCATCAGCTGAATATCCTGCTCGTCTCGTTCATTATTTTCATAAAAAAATTGTTTAGCTCGACGTAAGTAATTATGTTTAATATCTTTCCCAGATATGAAGTTTTTGAAAACGAATATCGTTCGAGATTAACTGACGCCTTAGAAGACACATTTCAAATTTGCTGTTCGTCTCGAGAACCAAATGATAAAAAACTGGTTCAAGACCGTCGGTGCTTATGGCCTTGTGTTTTATAAGGTTGAATTTTATTTAAAACCATACAATTAATAGGTAGCACTTAATTATTATCAGTTGTTTTTTCTGGACCTCGTAAAAAGTTTTCCACAGTGTCTGGACCCAACTTAAATTTACTTGCCGACCTCTAGTTTACAATATATCAGATGAGTCGAAATCAACATGGATATTTTTTTCATATTATATATATTATCTCCTTGGTTAAGTTTCTTCGAAATGGGCTTTACTTTAGATTCATAGTGCTTCTAAAGTAAACCCACAATAATGGCTACAATAATGTTAACTACTGCTAACAACATAAACATTTAAGAATACCTTGGTTACATACTGTTTGCAATTTACACAACTTATAATGTTTGCAACATAGTGCACAACAGTATAATTACAAAGCTTGGAAGTTTTAGAAAGCTGCTTTCTTGAATATAAAAATAACAAATTTTCCGCAAAACAGACCATCAAACTCGTTTTAAAAATCCGAGATAATGCAGTGAAGTACGTTCGCAGCGCTAATGTGAATGATCTGGAATAGTATAATATTTTCACAAAATGATTACAGTAGCTAGTAAAATAGGTAAGTATTAAACATGTCCTATTTATTTGCACCATTTCATATCAAATTTCGGAAACAATTCATTAAATTAACACCATAACGGCAACTGTGGTTAACTGTATTATCACAAAAACCACTTTCAACCACAACAATACGAGTTAAATAGCATTAATTATACCGTAGATTGCTAATAAAAGAGGTTTTTATACACAAATGTGATGGTTGATATATGAGGTCCATTCTTGGTTATTGTAGATGGTGTTGTTATAGGGCATCACTACCTTTTCAAGAATGGTATCTTGATACACTTGTGCCGATGTTTTGATACCTTTTTCACAAAAAGAATGGCTCAGTCTCACCTTCATAGCTAATACCCAAACCATCAGTGAAGTCAGATTGTGTACACGTTGCACTCTGTGAACTAATTGGGAAGCTTCCTTAGAGCTTTGAGCATAAATACGGCTCAACTGTAAAAAAATTCTCATGCGTAAACAAAAAATTTCTGAGACTTCCCTTTGCGTACCGCTTCAGTAGTTGTTTTTATTTTACCCTATTCTTTTTTAAATTATCAGTTAAGAAATGACCAGTAAGTCTCTTATATTCTGTAAGTCCTATGTCATCTTTTAAAACACGCGACTTGGTTCTAGGTGAAATCTTCACCTCCCGAGATATAATATTTTGCTTTCGGACAGGATTTATTTAAATTCTTTCCCTTACTGGTTTTTCACCTTTTTCGTATGAACACTACGTGGACGGCCGTATCTTTTTCTGTCACAAATAGAGGAGATTTCATTGTACATACTAATAGCCCGTTACACAATTATACAAACATTTTACAAATACCAAGTGCATGGCGAGTTTTAAGTATTGCATTTGGCTCCATACCCACTTTGTGCAATGCATTCATAGCTATTCGGTTCTCTTTATCACCATACTCCAATTTTAAAATGGCAAAATATTGTACAATGTATTGGCGCGAATATGAGAAAAACACAATGAACAATCATATTAAAATGACAAATTCCAAATTCAAATGTAATATTTCGTTTATTATTAATTGTAACAGTATTTATGGCCAGACTAAGTATACAATAGTACCAACACAACGGTATGAAACAATACTACAAAATACTATAATACAAAAGAAGGTTAACCCTTTTATCATTGTTTGACAGCGTACGGTGATCTGTAGGGCTTGACCACACGCTTGACCACACATTTACAGGTATGGTTTGCTGAATAGCTACACGATGATAATACACGAATTTACTATCGCGTACTGTGCACTTCTGTATATATAAAGAGTTAATATACTAACATATATAGGAGGATATCCTACGGATAACAACAAAGTTATAGTAAACGTAAATAAATATTTAATCGCTAAAAATGGTTTTGATATAATTCTGAAGTTGCTAAAGAGTGACAGTGGAAGAAATTTTTGCAATTTTACAAAGAACACATCTGCCTTTTCATTGTCCTAGATTCACGGTAAAGATATACTTAGGCTTTTTGATATGAGATGATCACGATTGACATCTTATGAGGACACAAATGGGCCAGATTAGAACACGGAGTCCCACTTTTTAGGGTGGGTGTCATAAAACGAATTTTAAACACCGTAAAAAGAAATTCACTGTGTATTAAGTATTAACGTCACGCATTAACAAAGTATTTCAGCGTGTTTATTCCAATAAATGATTGTACTCATTGTTTTTTTGTGTATTCTGGTAAACGTGTTTATTCGCAGAAATAATGCTACGTAGACTTTTGATCCAACATTGCAAGACAAACTTAAACGTTATCCTGATTAAGTAACAAAATTATATTTTCGTTGGATCATCAAAGTCTTTTTCAGACGTCAATAATTCTTTAAGATACAAATATACGAATGCATTTAAACAAAAAAATAACACCGCTAGAATTTTATTCTCACTAAGGAATCAATTCAGACCTATAATATTATCTTTATCTTTAGCAATTTTTTTTATAATTTTTAATAAGTTTTTGTTATTTGGTTGACTTCTCGTGACAGTTTTCATCATGCTCGCTTAAAGAAGAAAGAATGAAATATATTTACTTGTAACAAACACAATGTTTACATAATATAATAGAAAAAGCAAATTACCAATTGGTCACACTTTAGCATAATGCTGATCTCCCAGTGGGACCACTAAATGACGCCACACACGAATGCAATAAGTAGCGAATGCCTTCTTAATTAACCTTCTTACACGTCAAAAATGTCACTGCTTGTAGCAGCGACGTGGTACGGGTCGTTCCCTTCCCTAAAATATGGTCGAGGGAGGCGATGGCTGGCCCAAGCGTCATGCTCGTGAACGGGCGCTACTTGTGGTGGCAGGATGATCCTGTTGCCAGACACTCTGCTTCATAGTTTTAAAATAAATTGTTAATATATTTTTTATTTATACATGTTATCTCTAATTAAATGCTCGCAAAATACCTTTGCTTATTTATTTTCGATATATGTGGATAAATGCATTTACTGAACACAATAATTCTTGTTCGTAAGTATTAATTTACATTTATTTATTTATTTTGACTTACTCGTGTAAGGCGTTGAGTATTTTTGTTACACCACTTTACATAATATATTGTAACTAAAATGATATTTAAAAAGATGAAGCTGTAAATGTTGATTTGAAAGATAAGGCAATGAGTTTCTTGCCACTTCTTTTTCTTATTAAAGCAATAAAGGAATAAATTCAGACCTATAAAATTTATCTTTATCTTTAGAAATATTTTTATAATTTATACTAAAGTCGACATGTCCACCTTATTAATCCATTTAGTTTTTTGATTCCGTTCCACTGCGTATAAGGAGATCTATTGTATTTATTGGTAGTGTAAATTATTACTGTAACTCAATTTTAAATGGTGAGAATCATTCAGTTAGTGCACTGAGATATAGATGGAATATATTTTAATCTAAATCAATCATCAAACAAAGCTTGTAAATATATCAGCGTAAGGAGGTTAACCCTTTTATCGGTGTTCGCCAGCGAGCGGCAATATATGACCACACTGCATTTTCAGATACGGTTTACGGAATAAACATAAATTTACTATCTATTCTGGACTACTGTGTGTGAATATTAGTTATTGGATAATGTTTATAACAGGCGAAGAAAGCTTTGTAACAACTAACTGAAGCACATTCTTGTTTAAGTATATATTGTTTTAATTTTTTTTTGTGGTTCTCTGAATGTTATAAATTTATTTAATGGTGTAATGCTGTTACTTGATGAAGAATTTTGGTGCAGTGATGAATAAATGCAATCCAAGAAAATTTTACAATCATTATTTAAGTTACGAATTTTAATCCACCATATGATGCTTTAAAAGGTATAAAAGGCAAAATTGATTCCTTTATAATTTTTTTTTGATGTTATTTCTAACAGTGGAAAGCTTTGCACTAGATGCCGGCTAGATTATGGGTACCAAAACGGCGCCCTTTTCCTATCGTGAAGCAGTAATATGTAAACATTACTGTGTTTCTGGAATTACTGGACAAATGAGACCTAACATCTTATGTCTCAAGATGACGAGCGCAATTGTAGTGCTGCTCAGAATTTTTAGGTTTTTTAATAATCTTGAGCGGCACTGAATTAATGGGCATGGCGTATCAATATACCCCTATTTTCATAAATAAAAATACTACCACGTCCTTTCTCACAGTTAAATGTAACAATCTGATAAAAAAAAAAAATAGAATATGATACTTATCTTCTTACTTTATGTAAAGCAATAAGCAACAGCTATGGAGGAACATAAAACGTATACCATACCGAATCACACACAGAACGTAGACTTTAAAAAATATGAGATAAGCTTCCATTAAATCCGCTTGCTAATCAAATAACATATTGTATTGCAGTTTAACATAATTTATGTTCATTGAAAAAAATACAACTCCGGTAAAATCGTTCTCCTAAGCTCTGACCAATTTAAAGCAACATCTGAATGAACTTGCGCACAGACAGTTCTCTGGGCCGAGATAATAATATGCCCACTGACTTCTTAAAACTAGCTAGAGGAACAAGACTTCCCGTTATTAATAACTCAAGTCAACCCACATAGCCGAATGGTTAGTGCCCCTGACTACTAAGCTAGAGGTCCCGAGTTCGAATCCCGATAGGTGCAATCATTTATATGATGAATATGTATGTTTGTTTCCAATCATGGCTGTTTATATGTATTTATGAATGTTTTAGTAAGTATATCGTTGTCTTGCAACCCATAGCACAGGCTATGCCTAGTAGACCAGTGGCGAAGCCTTTGAGAATGATAAAAAGTGAAACAAAATAATAGTAGGATGAAACCCATTGGATAAGGACGAGAATATAACAAAAATTAAGGGAAAAATAAATTACGGGCGATCTGAGGTCGGGAAGTAGAAAAGGGGGGGTGTTTTAGGGTAAAAAATGGTTTATCTAGATTTCCGGCAAAACTTCAATTCCTATGGCAAAGTTGTAGGTAATAAAGAGATCTACAACTTTTGTATTTACACTTTTTTCACATAACCTCAAAGTTTATGTGAAAAATTCAAAAAACAAAGTTTTTGGTTTTTTATTTTTATCTTTTACAAAAAAAAATTCTTTCACGAAATATTGTAAAAAGTTACCTTTTGTGTCCCAAATACACTGTAATTTATTTGAATTGAAATATTTATTTTTTCACCTTATTTTGACTCAAATATCGGAAAAGAACCCTTATTTTCAATCAAAAATTCACCCGTCAAAATATCAGCTTTTTTCAAAAAGTTTATGTGCTTTCTATTCGTCGAAATCTTTACTTTCCGATGGTGTTAAAAAAAATATAAATTACAATTGTAAATGTTCGGAAAATTTAAGTCCAACAAAAGGCATTTCATAAAGAATTCATACCTGTTGTTTAGTAGCAGCTGTTAAATAAACCTTTTTTTTCAATTTTATTGATTTTCTAATCCATATTTTTGCTGCTACTTAATAAATTTTCCGAAACTTTTGAACAGTTTTGCCGGAAATTGAGACTAACCGTTTTTTACCCTAAAACACCCCCCTTTTCCACTTCCCTACCTCAGATCGGCCGTAATTTATTTTTGTTATATTCTCGTCCTTTACCAATGGGTTTCAACCTACTATTATTTTTTTGGTTTCAAAAATTATCGACCCTGGTCTATAGTTTGGGGCTAGACAATTCGTGTTAATATGTTTCAATATTATTATTATTATTTAGTAATACTTTACCTACAGCAAGGACTCAGATGTACCATACCAAAGGAAGTTTGTAAGGTCCAACATTATTTTACACTTTCTTAATGACCTGTGGAATTTGAAAATTAAAAACATATAAAAAATTCCTACCCAGATAATACAGCTATTTATGTTGCTTCATAGCGTCCAACAACTAGTGCATTATTATATTATCTGCAAATGATGGCTTGTACAAACAAAATAAATTTATCAAATATTGTAAAATGTATTAAACAATGGAAACACATTTACGGCCAGTGCAATTTCAGCTTCGTCACATTCAAATTATATATTGAAGCGGCGGTTGTGTTTAGTCAGTTGCAGCTGAAATACTCGTTGAAATGTAAAAGGCTAATTAGTTTGTGTACATTTATGAAGCTCATTTATAAGTTTTGTAATACTGTTCAAATTCAAATATTTTCATTCAAAAAAGGTTATGAAATCACTTATTGAAAGACCAAAACTAATACCCATTCGGGAATTTATGCCTCAGAGCTGAGAAGAACGCACACAAGAAAATTTTTGGACTTCTTTTATCAGACCTAAGCGTCAGATTTTAGCGTTACATGAAAGCGTAAAGATTGACCGTTACATGATATATTTTACAGGTATACAAAGCGACATTTCAGTATAAATGGTTTCGTCGCAATATTATGCTTTATAAAGGAAATATTACAGTTAATTATAATTATTTTCCTAACTTAGCTATGTTTATATCATTAATCTCGTTATATTATTATTTTAAATTAATATAATATATTTCCTTTGAACATTTTCTGGAATTAAGTTGTAAAAGCATATATATCGCCCCATAAAATACTTAACCTAACTCGACTTTGTACCTTTATACTATATAAAGATTTTATTGTTCGTTAACATGATGTAATAACTATATAAGTTTAGTATTGTATATGTCAGGTAATTAAAAAATATATATATATTATGCGATACTGCGATAGCGCCTTTCAATACCGAGTAATTTACCAGGGCACCCAAACAAAAATAGAGTTGCTTGACGGTAGAAAAAATCGCTAAGTGTTTTTAAATTCTAAATTCAACGAGAAATACTGTAACAACAAATAGTAACACAGCGATACCTAATTAAAAGTTTAGGCAGTTTAATACTAATACATCGAATAAAATAATAATACTTACTCCTGCGGCCCAGCGACCCAAAGTGAGACTTAACCTCCGACACGAGAGCCCACCACTTATTTCGGTCCTGTGCGATTTCACGCCAATTTATGACTTTCATCTTACACAGGTCAGCGTTCACCACCTGCACTTAGGGCGACCTCCTGGGCGTCGATCTAAATAAAATACTAATAAACAAATTAAAATTTAATAAGTATATTAGGTGCAAGACATGCACGTGTGCTAACTTTATAACAGCGTAATAAACGGTGGTCTCATGCCGTTGCCATATGGCAACAGAAAGAGGAAGTGTAAAAAAGGATTTTTTTTCGGTACGGCATACATTATATTATTAATGAGTAAACAATCTATAGAAATTTCCATTTATATACCTAAGGTTTATGAAAGTATAGAACTGCAGAGAGATACTTGTGAATTAATTGTAAAACTTACGCTAATAACTAATTTTCTTCCACCGATGCGAGAAATGTGCTTAATTTTCTCTGGTGTAGTTATAAACCGTTGTAACTTTATTACTCATTCTCAGTATTACTTTTCCTTACTTATATAATATGTATATATAATATATTTCCTTTTTATATATTTCAATCCAAACTAACAGCGTAGAATTTTAGTTAAGTCCCTGTACAGTTCAGTCCTTGATATTATGATCACTATATACGTTAGGGCAATAAAAATTAAAATATTAATTAATAATATTATAATGGAAATTCTTACCTGATATAAAAAAATTATACATCTTCAGCTCGAATTTCATTCTTATGGAAATATGCTCCTTGAAATTATTTTAATCGCTCATAGATTTAAATTAAAAAGTTATATACGATAGCTCCCAAGTGTAAAGTATTACCGTATCTTTTATAAATTTTCATATTTTCTGTCTATTAAAATATATAAATATGTAACAATAGATTTCTGATCAAAGCTTACAGAACACACAATGAATGTTAAGACCAAATAGACATATTTCGATGTAATATGAACGATTTTGTATCTTTTGTTATAAAACTTGGTAACTAAAGGTTATTTTTGTATCGGTAAGTTAATTGGCTCATTAAACTTTTGTTATTTTTAATAAGTCGTTAGGAACTATTTTAGCTAGTGTAATATTTATTGTTTATCAAACCTTTATGTTATATCAATAGCTGTAAGTTTCTTTATACATATAAATAAATAAAATAAAAAAGTTGTTATAAAGTATTCAATATTATCTTATTATTGCAGCAGATTTATTACGCTGAAGTTCCATTCCCAAAGCTGCCCCGAATAAGAGACGAAGAAAGTCCTCTATCTACAAATAGATTGGTCAATCCGAGACCCGTTTCAACCCTTTGTGATCTGACTTTAAGCCATAAACTTGAGACCAAACTAGACCACTATTACCTCAAGATTTATATAATATTGTTGTACTTGTTAAAACTTTCAAAAAATACCAACAATCCGTAAACTGTAGCTGTGAAATTATCTGAAAACGTAAAATTAAAATATCGATTCTTATGTCGTATATAGCGATCCTACCTACTAAGCTAGAGGTCCTGAATATGGATGTGTGTTTCTGAGTAATGGATGTTTATATGTATTTATGTATGTTTAAGTAAGTATATTGTATTAAATAAATCGTTGTCTTGCAACCCGTAACACAGGCTAAATATACCTAATTTGGGGCAAGATAATTTGTGTAAAAAGTGTGTGAATATTATTATTATTATTATATTATATGGTACTCTAAGGATTTACTTATAATAATATTTGTGCAAAACAATATTGCTCCGATTGTCACTCCGAAATCTTACTCGATTTTAAATTTGCGAGAAAACGATCTCAATCAGTTTGTTCACGAAGTTACGTGAAGTAAATTGCTAAAAACGAAGTTTCGACGTTCAACCCGCTTTGTGGTCTTTGATTTTAAAACTTGTACTTGGCTAAAACTTCGATGCCAATGTCGACACATACTTATATTACATTACTTTGATATTTGAATACGAGCAATCGAATATTTATGCTGGCAAAACTAATTTTATAGAAGTGAAACTTCTTTGCGAGCATGACGGTACAATTTTTACGGACGAAACGCAGTACAGTGACACGAAAATGTCAGATGTTATTGTCCAAAAAGAGGGAGAGAGCGATCGAGACCGATTTAGAGAGAGTGAGAAAGCGCACTTAGCATGAAGCACATAGCGCCGCTGGTAAGTAGAACATCTTGCCTACTTGCTGTGTATCATGCAGGTTTGGCGCGTGGCCGCGTGTAAGTAGAAAATCTTCCCTATTAGCGTTGTCTCGTGCAGATTTAGCGTTAATAAAAAATAAAAAAAATTCTAATATTGACAAAATTTAGATAATAGATTAGTATAAATATTAACGAGATTTACAAATAGTTTGCCAAAGAAATTTCACTTCTTACATGTGTACTTCGTACGCACTCAATTTTTTTGTAACTTTAAAAACTAGAGGTCCTGCTCAATTTAGGATCGGGGTGAACTTGGAGCATGCTGTTAGTTGTCTACTTTTATATAAAAAACGTATGCTTTTACCATATTTATCTATATACTTTTACTATTATAAACAGCAAGTAAGTATCTGTTTATTCCGAATTTATAAATTCTTACAAATACATGGGTATTTCACCCACTAAATATCACCCCAACCCACTCGTTTGTTTATACCCTTAAGTTATAATAAAAATTATTACTCATAAAAAACCAAATCCTTACCGAGTTATGCATTAGATTGGTGAAAAATAATCATTTGCTTTTAAATATAATCGTTTTAATTCTATAACAAATTGTTCGAGATTTATAATGTTCAAACTAGTTCTATAGTTACCTTTATTAATGTGCTTAAATATATTTTTCTTTTAACAAATAAAACTACTTTAATAATGACTTGTTTCAAAGGTAATATTTGATCTTGCAAGTGAAGGTACTTGCATCGAATTGATCCCTTTTAACGTTACTAGGTATTTATATCTTGAAGCTTTTGAAGGCTAGTTTGCGGTTATCGTTGAAGTTTAGAAACTTTGTAAGAGTTCAATTTGAGAGAGTTAGTTCTTCTTTTATATATTTTCCTTTGCTCCATTTTCAACGGTTAAGGAAAAGGTTATCAGTTTGATTATTTGATTTAAATATAATATAAGGTGGCAGTTGTGGCTCTAAAATCATCGAGTGGCAACGACCGTGACGTACCGGAAGACGTGATGGTAGGCCAGACGTGTTGTCCACAAGGTGGACCGATGATCTGGGCAAGATCGCCTAAACAGATTGGATGAGAGCAGCAATCGACGTGGAGATCTTTGTCAAGCAGTGGACGTCTTCTAGCTGAAATTATGATGATAAAATACTACTTTTA
The DNA here is from genome assembly GCF_905404315.1 of Leptidea sinapis. Lineage (NCBI taxonomy): Eukaryota > Metazoa > Arthropoda > Insecta > Lepidoptera > Pieridae > Leptidea > Leptidea sinapis. The sequence goes on from NC_066265.1 coordinate 25,491,970, forward strand.
GATATACTGTTTCTAGCGATGGTTTCTTGCCTTCTGTTTAAATAGTTATCATTTATAGTGATTAATGTATTTAAAAATAATTGTCATTCGCGAATAGTACATTATTATTTATTGCGTAGTTATTTTTCCTTATCTTTAATGTCCTGATTTCTGGTCCTTTACTTTGTAAATGTTTTAGTCGACTCCGACAGAGAACACATAAATATATATATGGACTGAAAGGAATTCATGCATTGAAAAATAATTTTATTTTTACCATTATCGAACGGCAAAGAACTAACTATGATTTTATCTACTGTCTTACATTTTTTTCTACCTTTCTTTTACATATTTGCACTGATTGTACTAATCTATTACATTTTTATAATCAAACTTACTTGCTACCTTAAGGTACCCCGCTTCATTCAAATTTATCTTAATTAATTAAGATAAATTTGAATGAAGCGGGGTGCCGTGGTATTGATGCCTTGTTTGCCCTCGGTAATTTGTGGTTCTGTGGTATCCTTAGAATACAATGGGTGGCCGGAGCAAGAATGTGGATAGGGATTTTCTGACTCCAGCAGAGCCGGTACCCTCCTGGGGTAAAATCACTTTGAGGTCCGCTGGCATATTCTGGTGGAGAGACGCAGGGGATGGGCCCAGGTCCTCGATACAAAGCTTTGTGAAACGGCTAGACAATTCTATTCAAGTCGGTTTTTTGTGTGAGTGTGGTAGATAATCTGGGCAAGTCTGGCCCGTCCGTGCTTACGTCATAGGAAGGCAGTGTGACTCTGCCACTTCTTAAAGCCCTTAGCCGCCTCATACAGGGCAAAGTATATGCTGAAGTAAACTCAACCATGACAGCTTTCTAAAGACTTTGTCGAGATCCGTTAAATTGTACTTGTACTAGTAAATAGGCTTAGTAGATGGCAAAATTTGTGGTTGTAGTGAATATAATAATATGATCTAAATATGCCAGCATTCTGATGTCCTTCAATCCGCCCTTTTACTGTCGATTATTTTAAGGCGCATTTCGAAGGCCAATATTGGTATTTGAATGAATTTTTCAACACCAAATGGTGTAATTTACGCCATTTCATCCTGGTTGATGTTCCCAACCTTCACTTGCCAGTACCCTGCACAAAAATCTAAAGTCAACAATTATTATTATGAGGGACATCCGAGGTATGCGGTAAATGTGTGGTACTGTGGTTGCATTTAATCAGTGATAATCGGCACAAACTATCCACCTGGCACCATTACGATGGGCATCGATCATGGTAAAGAGAAAGGTGCTATAATTTTGCAATTTCAACATATTATTCTCTATTTCACTTTTCTTTTTTCTTGTCTGAAGCAGTTGGTACAGATATATAGATATGGTGCTAGAGTTTGCGTAAAGTGCAGTGTTCTGTCAGGCCAGTTGGGGTGTTGCTTTTATTGAGTGTGTTAGAATAGCTACTAGAAATAGAGTATAGGGAATAGAAATTACAAGTAAAGAAAATATGAAAATCTAATAACCTTTATATTAAAGTAAACCACCATAATTTTATAATTATATTTATTACGTAATGACGCTACATCCATCCAACAAGTTGAGGAATCTTTAATAAATTTTGCTTATGTTAAAATACTAAAATAAATAAAAATAAAAGGGTGACGCGATTGGATTATTTTTAGATACTTGAAGGGATAATAATATCTGAATAGAAAATAGAAGAATTCTTAATTATTACTAATAATAAAAAAGTTAGTACTCAACTCTGACGTGTCCGTTCAGTGCACCCGCTACCTGCCAAATGTGACTAATCTAGAGTATCGTTAGCCATGCTGCACCAACTGAAACCTTAGTGGACTTAGGTTGGCAATCCTAGCTCGAACAGTCAATCAGGAACAAGCTTCTATTGGCTGTATTCGCTTTAAAATACAAATAAGCTACTTTTTAGTTTTAAGATGTCAAAGCATAAGTATTTTAACTTTGAATTATTTACATTAAGTTTTATTCAGTATTATTTATCTCCTTAAGATTATTAAATAATATGAAGGCTTGAAAAGCTAAATAATCTAAGAAGTGCATGTTGGTTTTTCTACATCATCTCCATCAGCTGCGTCTGTATGTTTTACTAAGAGTTCAAAACATCATATCATATATTCTATAGAAACTGAGAAGATTTCAGAGTCGTTGCTATCCATACAGTCCAGAAAGAGCGTATTACAGCGAGGTGCTACAAATGGATAAAAATTGTACAACTTGAGTTAATTGCTCTAAGATTAATGAATATTGGTACATTATATTGAGTACTACAAGAATAATTAATTTACTAGTAGAATTACAAGAGCGACATCTCAAGTCAATTTCCTAATATGCAAATATTGGGGTTGAGCAGGTTATCAACTGTAAAGTAGATCCTGTAGATGAAGCCACAACCTGAGAGTTGAACAAAGCAAACAGAATTTTATAACGAGGCGGTAATCAAACGGTTAGCTCAGTGGTTTAGAGCACCGGCACGGAACGCCAGAAGTCGTGGGTTCGAATCCCACATTGTTCATAAAATTTTGTTTTTCAAATTTTATTTGTGTATTAATCCTAGAAGTGAGGGTTATCACTTTAAAAACATAACAAATTATATTGAGTACTGATTAACATTTCATGTTTAAGCAAAATGCAAGCAAAATTAGATACGAGTATATTTATTGCTTTTCTCTTACCACCCGTGTATATTAGTCACAAATTTTGATCTCAATATATGTTATATAATATATGTTAGAGTAAACATTTTTCCAAATTTGTCATGCTTTTATACAAAATCTTACAATAATCTTCTCGAAAACCAAATCAAAATAAGAAAATTTGCGTACTATTTTTGATCTTAAATAAAAACTCTTTGTTTCAAATATGTAAGCGTAGGAATTCCTACAGATCGTGACAAAGTAAACGTAGAAAACTTATTTAAATTTGCAATACTCGCCCACGACCTCGAATAATAAATGTTCCTGATGGTCATTTAGTAACTTTCTATGGGACGCTTCGATGTTAATATTTAAGCAGGTTGCAATAGGTAGGTCCTTCTGATTAGCCTGATTTGTCAACCAGCTCTTCTTGATTCATCAATCATTCACGTCAGTCCCAATTAATATATTGATTGTTACTAGTCTGGCCATAAAATTTGTTACGACTGAAACAGGTTAATATAAAATAACAATAATGGAATGAGATATTAAAGGAAACACAATTCATCATTCTATTCACTTACATAATTTAAACGTTTATATATAGAGTCTCTCGCTGATAGATAATCGTTAAAAACAGGCCAGATTTAATACTTTAGTGTGCGCGACGAACAACCTCAAGTTTACACTCGCGTTTTGTATGTTACTTTGTTGCATTGCTCAAAATAGTGGTTAACTATAATCTCATTTTTTTTGACGTTTGCACAGCTGTCATAGTTTATCTTGACGTATAAATGATTTAAGCTTAATAACATCAAAAATGAGTATCAGTCGTATGTTCGTATACCTATCTATACACATATAAACAAATCCTATTTCGAAGACTATTAAGAAATGGGATCGCCGCGAGCAAAACTTATGGCCAGACTAAACAAATTGTTATGTTTCAAAGTGATAACCCTCACTTCTAGGATTAAATTTAATCCAAGGACCGCGAGGTACGCACGGAACGCGAGAGGACGCGGGCTCGAGTCCCGCATCGTTGATAAGATTTTGTTTTCAAATTTGATTTGTGTAATAAAATGGCCAGTCCAGATAAACGTTATTTTGTTAAAGAAAACTTATACCCAATTTTTCATGGTGTCTCTAAGTCGTGTGTTGAATACCTTTTGTGTTTGCTATAATGCACCGTAAATATGCATCTGTGATATTATAAAGTCATAATATGAGTCGTTTCTTAAAACAATAACTGAAGAAGATGAAATAATATGTTTAAGCCTATTCTTTTTACATCACTATGGAGTTAACACATAAATAAAGAAATCCAGAGATAGGTCAGAGCAACTAAGCATAAATTCGAGCCTCGTGAGTCAGCAAAAAAAGAAACAGATTTGTTGTGCCAAAAACCTTTGTCAGTGAAAATGCTTTTATATTTTGTGAAACTATAAGCGAAATACACTTACTATTTCGATAAAGCGATGGGTTGTATTATTTCTGTACATTAATGTTAATTTAATTTTTCTTTATCAAAGACTTACTTTTGCTTACTTCAATGCTATATTCACTTGCTCTATTAGATAAGACTTATGTATTCAATGAATTTTTAACCTAATAAGTAACTGACCTTGATTTCCAACTGTGGAACCACTCGTTCCTGAGAATTAATCTTAGGACCCTTTCACATCACGATTTTTGTAGGCGTCGACCACGCGCGTTTCACCTAATTGGAACGAACTTTTTACTGGATGTACACGTTCATTAAATTATAGTATGCATTGCCAGTGAAATAGACGCGCCGTGGTACCGTGTTTGAGCATGTCAGCATCGCATACTTCTAGCGTGATACATACGCGTTTTTGGCACGTATGTGCAAGAGTTCTACGTAGCATGCGTGTTTTACTCTGAAAGGTCAGCTTTCTTCTCAAGCACATCAAACATTTTGCTCTTTCTTTTAATGAAAATAAGGGACGAGATAATAAGGATGTTCAACTGATAGTAATTGATACACCCTACCCATTACAATGCAGTTCCGCTCAGAATTCTTGAAAAACCCAAAATTTCTGAGCGGCACTACAATTGCGCTCGTCAATTTGAGACATAAGATGTTAAGTCCCATTTGCCCAATAATTTCACTAGCTACGGTGCCCTTCAGACCAAAACACAGTAATGTTTACACATTACTGCTTCACGGCAGATATAGCCGCCGTTGTGGTACCCATAATAATAGCCGGCTTCCTGCGCAAAGGCCGCCTACTGCTCTGTTAGATAGCCGTATTGACAACTCATTTTCATGCAAACTCCACAAAATAAAACTCTCAGCCTAAGGCCCGGTATCCACCAAAGCGGAGAGGAGAGGAGATATATTTTGATAACGAATCAGATTTCATTATTTCCACATCTCCTCTCCGCTTAGCTTCGGTGGAAATAGATCATTAGTTTAAAGCATTTTGTGCCCCGTCGAGGGATCAAGAAGCGCGGCAGAACGGATCCCCTTCCCCGCAGCCTTCTCCCCGCGCCTTGCACACCCGAAAGCGTTGTTATAAGCACAACTCACATCTCCTCTCCGGTTTGGTGGATACCGGGCCTTACGGTGCTAACGGTCGATTTCTATACTCAATTCACTCGATAGTTTATATTTTGGCAGATTTCCTGCTATTGGCACTTCTCTAATCGATCTATGTAACGCTTTGTTGTAAACTCTTTATCAATCCATCTATGGGCAAATATATTGGCATTTTTTCGGTTACGAGTAGGTATGACAGATAATCGTTTTATATAATATTGTATGGATATGGAAATTTAGAATGACCCTATACCTCAATACGAAACAATCTTACATTAGCGATCGAAATAAGTAAGAGAAAGTTAACTTACCCAGTCAAAAGAGATGACTATTTAGGCCTAATATTTAAAATATCGCAGGCTCACCTTTGGCTGGATAGCACGATTTAAAAAAAATAACAAAATACTCTGCCGAGCGCTATAAATACCTATGCACTGGTCCAACTGCAAACTGGCTAAAAACAGGGCAATGGCATAGAGCAACCGATATGACACCAGTTGGAAACGTGTATGCCTAATCCAAAAGAACTGGACATTTTTATGCCCAACTGTAAATCCTTCCCCCATTGGAAAAAATAGACTGAAAAGATAAACTGGAAATTTATCACAATACATGGATAGCATGGTTTATGTTTATTGTTTGTTGACTCCTTAATAATTCTTCCACTCTGAAGAATTTTAATATACCTGATTTCCGTTTTTTTATAACCACGGCAAACTTCAACGCTAGTAAAACATAATAAACTGTATAAAATTACTAATTCTAAAGTATAAATATTCTAACAAAATCTTTGGCCACTAACAGATACAAGAGCTGTAAATAAAAAAATATTCCTTTCTTTAATCTACATTTTATTTGTACCAACTACTAAGAGAGAATGATTTCGCGAATATCAATTTTAAATAATTCATTAACAGTTAAAGTGGATGCTGGATTATAAAAGCCATTTCTCTGTCTGCCTTTGCGACGTTTGCCGATTGGACCCTTCCACGTTGTTACCCTGTTGGTCCATCTCTCGTCCTTTAGCCTCGCTACGTGTCCAGCCCACTTCCATTTAAGTTTTTTAGCGTAAGTTAGAGCATCCATCGCTTTGGTGATTTCTCTTATTTTTGTGTGACGAATTTTTTGCATCTTTTTAATGTTGAGCATACTTCGTTCTATTTCCCGTTGGCAGGTAGTGATTTTACTTTTTAATTTGGATGTGATTTTCCAAGTTTGGACAATACACTAATTTAAAAAAAATATTCAATTTTTCAATTTGCAAAATAATATTTTTGTTAATTTATGTAATTTTCAAGTATCATTTTTAATTTGGTTTTCAATAAAAAAGCGTGTTTTTTAGTTTTTTAAACTATTGGTAAATAAAATAGGCATAAAAAACTTAACAGTGTATTGCTCTAATTTAAGCATACTTAATGATAAGTTATAAATTTTTAATCCAACCACATTGTTAAAGTCTGCAGAGGGGTTTTCGTAACTTAGGCTTTAATAGATTATTCAATCCCTTTATGATTCACAAACAGTATGATTTTTTGCATTTCAGACATTTGTCAGATCTTGCATTATTTTGGTTGCAGTGTGCTTAATCCAAACTATTAGAAACATATAATATAAAAATATTAAACAATAATTCGAATATTTTTAGAAGCCTTACATACATTGATTTCTCTAGTTTCCTTAATATGTTAAGCTTAGAAAATGCACATTCATTAATTGATATTTTGAATTCATATAAAACCGTAAACAATATAATAAAATAGAAATAATATAGTTATTTAACCATCATATTGTCATCAGGATCAATAACATCGATTGTACTTATTTGCTTTTAAAGAATCTCTTAATAACTGAAGTACAAGATTCATATTATATGAAGTACCTGATCGCTTCTGTCATATAATAAACACTTTAGTACCACCCCGTCACACAAAAAATACCATTCTAAATGACTTTATACCTAGGTCAATAATTATAATCTTACAAATAACGGATTTTTGATTTGGTCGAGGTCTCGATATGAGGTACAAGACCCTGGTTAACAATTTCCCGGGATAGCCTGCATGGCTGTTATCTATGGCGTCTCCAGCACTCTCGTTGGTATAGCAATTCATGTGGAAGACATCCAATATATCATTGATGTTGTCTTAGGAAACACCAGCGTTGAAGGCTTCAGCGTCCGAGGAATAACCTTAAAAAACCAACTCCACTTTTAAAGCGAAGCTCCCATGGGATAAAATTTCAAAAGATGCACTTTTTGTCATTTTCGATAAAAAACCTTTGCTGTAGTAGTTCATATAAATTTCAGTCAATAAACAAAAATTCGCATCTTACTCCATAATTTCTCTCTATCCAAGATCTAAGACTTAAAAGAATATTATCCTTATCGGAAACGAGACATTTCGGACATAACAAAATCGTGTTTGTCGATATGAAAGGCATAAAATTGACGATACAAGAAACACAGAAGTCCAACTTCCTTGGCGACCACCAAAGTTGTAAAGGCGGTAAAAACTCGTTACGGCAAATCGGCCACTAAAACTTGTGATGCGAAAATTCTATCTAACTTCAATTTACTTTTATTGTTCCAACGCTTCCTACTTCGAGAAGAAAAAACTTTTTTCTTGTGTTTTATAGGCATTCTAAACACATTTTGTACTAATTCTCCAGACGCAACGTCAAAATTTTACGCTTGAATTCCTTTTCATTTAGTACATCAAAAGGAAGCTGTGAAATCTCTTTTCTCCGTGATCTTTATTTAATTTTTTGTTCACGTCCTAAGGAAAATGTTAGGTTTAATTTGCGGATTTTCATTAGAAGCCTTTTGTTCTATCAGTGTAGACAGCTTTTCAATACAAATTTATTGTATAAGTCTATTCTAAAACAACACACGACTGATCCCTGTAATTTTAAACCTAGATTATTGTTGTGGCCAAGACAACAAAGGGGATTTAATCGATAATCTTATCGGTGTTATAAGATTTTCATGTTCAACCCTATTCTTTACCTATGCTATTACATTCTTTATTCAATGACATCTATATTTATTCGCATGTGTTTGCGTGCATTTAAATAATAAAAAAAACATTGCTTGCGTACAACGTACACATGTCAGAAGTGAAACCTGCATGGGGTATGAACCTTTAAACTGCATATGAATTCCTGGTACGTGTTGCTTGGATGACACATGATTTCAACCGCTATGAAAGACATTCCTACCGCCACTAATATATGTAATAATATGTTCTCCTGGTGTCTATATAGTAATATGTCGTGCGCTTGGAGTCAGAATATATTAAGGTATACTCGCGCCATACTTAAGACAATCTCTTCTTTAACTCATTATCTCCCATATTTAATATTATGAATTGATGTGACTGCTCTTTTTACTGTCGATTTTTCGTTTCATCAACTTTCAAATCAAAACATTGATAAAGAAGTTTTCACTTCAATAGTATGCATATTTTTGTCTCATTCTTTGCCGGCTTCATCCTACACATTTTTGTATTTGTGTCTCTTACCTGCCGTTATTTCCGTTGCATCCGGTTTGAAATCACAACGATTCTAAAGAAGTTTCACTTCAACAACTAAAATATCCATCTATTTTATTCACAATATCTCATTATGATCAGCAATAAATATTGTTACCCATTTTATTTTTGGAGAAGACTAAGGCCTAGGGTCACAAATAAGGCTAGGCTTTATTTAGTATATCATACTTTATAATTGTATAATTGTAATAAAATACAGCATAAAGTATTTTATTTGTATATTCAAAAGTGTACAATTTTGTGTCATATTTAACTTTCTAATGAGCTAGATTGTGATCAGTATGAAACAAAACTTAAAAATATACCGTTTTAAAATTCGTTAGAAATGACCACAAAATAAGAACACGCCATGAAATTTTATTTTATTAAATGGCGAGGTGGTAAAACCAGCGGAATCTGCTATATTTCTTGGCATTACTTTTTATTCCAAATAGCAATATTGAAGGATTGGCGAATAGGCTTAATTCTACAGCATGTGATGTCACATACTATTTTGAATAAATATATTTGAATTGGAATTTGAAAAATACCGGTTCTTCACTATTGATAGGCCTCCGCTGTGACTGCGAACGCGAGTTGGCCGTTTGCGCACTGTTTGCCCATCCGTGGAGCCGTCTAATCGTGTTTCAAGTATTTTTGATGTAAATATACTTTATTCGACTTTTTGGCACTACAGGCTTTATCTGTATCAAATACCTTATATAATAAATAGAGCCAATTAGTACGTAATATAGGAAACTTACAGGCCCCTTTTTAGTGTAGTATCATTATCAATTATCATCATTGCAGCCGAAAGACATTCTGAAGACTGCTGGACGAAAGCCTCATCCAACCTATTCTGGCAATCATGACCAGATATCGGTCCATCTTGTGGTGGCGTGTGTAGTCTAGTATTCGTATGTTTTTACTTTACTCATTTGTCTGAAACTTGCTGCATAATATATACATAAATATCAAGTACGATACAGGGTAGGCTAATTAAAATATTAAAAAACAAATTATCTCATACAATTTAGTAGGCCAACTAAGTGTAAAGATTTATAGCATTTGGAATCATTTTACATTATTTTTTAACCGACTAAAAAAAGGAGGAGGTTCTTAAATCGTCGGTATGTTTTATTATGTTTGTTTCCTCAAAACTTTCGACTGGGTGGACCGATATTGATAATTCTTTTTTTATTTGAAAGCTGGTGCTTCCCGTGTGGTTCCATTGTCGATGATATCCAAGATAGGTTTGTAACTACATACATAGTTATAAGTGAGATGTGCTTGAGTCGTGAGGCGAGAGCGGCTCGCAACGGAACGACACCGATTCCAAAAATTGCAATAATCGTAACTAGAATTAGATTTATTAATTGGATTGTATAAAAATACGCAGTTATTTTTTTACTTTTTTAGTGTTTTTGAAGTCGGTTGTTTTTTTTGTTAATTTGTTTTTTTTTATTTCGGCAAGGTATTCTCTTTCTCGGAATATATTATGAATGTGAAGTAATACTAATTATTTACTGGAACTATAACTAGATTAAAAATAGTCTATTATTATTATTATCATAATTATTTGGGAAATGAACTCTTCAATCCGTAGATGTATCGTGCCCCCTACATGTACACGCACGCCTTAATGATGACTATACTCGTTGTGATGAGGTGGGCAAAGTTTAGAGAAACTTTTCCCTTGCATAATCGGAGTTCTAATTTGTATCTAAATCACATCCTTCAGGCCTCCTTTAAGAGATGCAGTATCCTCAGTGGGGTAGGTCCTCTGGATATTGAGGTCTGTGAGGCATCCTGCCCTCATTGTGGCGATGGCCTCAAATCCCAGAAGGATGGGTTTAGGATCTTCGTAACCCTCTCGTAAAAATAGTTTCCATTTTTACTAAAAGAAATTATATCGGGGATCAATGCGGAGTATAAGTATCTTCATTAACAATAAAAAAATAAATATTTTAAATTAATACACTAAATAAAATTTCCATGTACGTGTTTGTACTCAATTAATCACCTGGCGCCGATCGCGAGCCGTCGATTTTAAATTAAACGTTCATTTAATAAAAGACTAATCGTCCTTTCGCATGTTCGATATAACTCATAAGGTTTAAAATATACTTATATTTGTCGGTAGCTATCTGGTGTTTAATAAGTATTATCTATCTTTACATGTTAACAACATTTGAGTGGCTGTTTGTTATATTGAAATAACAGCTTCACTAAATTAATATAATATTTAGGTACGTACTTATATAAGAATACAAATAGTTAAAAATTTTGTTGTATCTGTTACTAAGATTGACATTTGATTTTGCTGGACTTTAACGGACAGAAAGATTTAATTTAAACACGCAATAAAAATCAAGCATAATATAAACTATTTAAATTGAGCATAAAACCATAATATTAATTATAAAACGTATGCTTGATTCTTGATGAATTCCTTTGGCTGACTCGAGTGGAGTTGGTTGTGATTTTTTATCATCAGATAATACCATTGATTATGTCATTGTATTTCATTACAAATGTAACAAGTAATAATAATGGGTCTATTCCCCTGTTCTGATTGATTCTAAATACAATGATATCTTGACGTCTCATCTCTAAAAATATGAAAGGGTTGTCACAAGAACTTGCTATAAGATTGTTGTTGCATAAATACTAGAAATGAAATCTATCAATAAGGTTACAAAACGATCCTTGAACACCGCACCCCATCATTGTTCCTTCTAGTGACCGACAACAAAAGATAGGACAACTAATTCTATTTATCTATACTGCGTTCTTCTAGTACATTGGAAAATTAAAAACGGATGAATATAAACGCATACAAAGGATTCCGTATAACGTACACGATATACGGACATCATTCGAGATATGACGCTATGTTCTTTTAAAAACTTTTGTAAATAAATAAGAGACGGTGCTTTGACGATTTAATGTTAACATTTGTAGATTTTCGTTACCTGGTTAATTATTAATTGTGTTCATATACAAGCAATATTAATGCTCCATCAAAATTTTACGTAATATTCCTATTGCTGCTTATGAGATACAGTCCACTGAAAAATTGACGGATGAGTGAGTACTGTGTCTTTCTAGCTACGGTGCTATATGTGTACTTAAAAATATGTAGTTTAGCGACTATGGACCTTATGAGCAAGCTCATAGGCGGTCAGAAAATGCAAGATCGAATCAGAAATGAAGGGATCCGTAGGAGAACCACAGTCACCGACATAACTCAGATGATTTCGAAATTAGATAGAGGCACTGTTTGTAGCCTCCCATGAATGACTGATGATCTACTCAAGATCGCTGGAATAGGTTGGATAAGGGCAACACAGGACCGATCGCCAAAGAGATCTTTGGGGGAGGCCTTTGCCTTGCAGTGGACGTCTTCCGGTTGAATTAATGATGAATTAATATGTTAACTATTAATTCATATATTAATTATTTGAATCAAGACCATTTCATTGCAAGACTAATACGAAATGCATCTTATCCGTCTTTAACATCATTGATTTATGCGCCGTGAACTGCAGAACGTTTGACGCTATCGATCATAATTATTAGTGTCATGTTCATGCAATGGCCGGAAGTGTTGATTTATTACTTCTGCCTGTGAGCCATGTTCGATATTATTGACTGCTGTTTCTGATAACCTTTTTTGTAAAGTCTGTTTTGATACTTATTTTAAGATTGTATTGTATTAATAATATTATGAGGAATATACATATTTACTTGGTACACCAAATATGTCTATTAGACTTCTTGGGTGCTAGAAAAAGAAAATCGTCGTGGGTGTGCGCAGAATTATTGTGTCGTTTATTAAAAATCGCATTATGAAAAAATATGATGTATAATCTTAGTTATCACAATAACTAAGTTCTATATATGGTATAAAATATATAGATGCTGATTAAAATACTTTTCTTGTCAAGTTACATTAAGGTTTCAAAGTGATTTGCATTAATTAAAAATTATTTAAAGAATCTCTAATAATTCTTCTAAAATGTATTGGTTTCATTCTTTAATGACTTTAAATACTTCATCTTAAAATTTGTAAATCTTCCGATTGTTTTCTTGTGTCCATCTTCCACCAAATCATGTCTCCTTTGAGATCAATCTGGAATCTGCTCTTTTAAAACATATCTAAATTTTTGACCCGAATGTGACCCGAATGAACACTTCTTTTGCTTATGTTATTCAAACAGTACGCATCCCTTGGCATGCAAGTCAAATTATCACTTGTCATTTGACTAATCCTAACAAAGAATATACAACATTTAATTAAATGAGAAACAACAACGTTGGGTGCTAGTTTCAGTTGTGAATTTGGCAATAAATGAGTAAAGTGTTAGCATATTTTATAGTAACTTATGGTAGTAGTATTTCTATATTCTGATGTTACTACTCGCTCGTAGAGTGTTCATGAACACATCCTATTACAAAGAACGCTTTCAATTGCAAATGGATCGCGAGGGCAGCGATGTCAAATTTACGACTTCCATCGGGAAACGCGTTTTCGATGTCAAGTGAAGGATGGATGAAAAATTGCTCTTTGTAGCGCGAGAATTTAAGTTAAATTTTTCAGTGTCAAATTTTATAAAAGCTGTAGTATTGACATTCTATTTATGTAGAACTCTAGCTGCAGAACGCCATCAAATCTTTTTAGCGAATTTCAAAAAAGGAATAGGTTAAAAAATGGACTGTATTTTTTTGTTTGTTACCTCAGAACTTTCGACTGGGTGAAGCGATTTTGATGATTATTTTTTTATTTGAAAGCTGGATGTTCCCGTATAATATTCCCATTATAATATAGTCTAGTTCTGACGATGGCATTCATGAGAAAACCATAAAAGTCTATATACGTGCATTAAGTATGTGTGCGACAAATGGACGAATAACTTTCCAACCGATTTCGATTATTATTTTTTATTGGAAAGGATGTACTTCAAGGATAGTTTGATGAGAGTTTGGTGAGTTTCTGAGTATGGGCTCAATAACAAAATGGAACTCTTCAATTCATAGGAGCATATAAACGATACTTAGCCGATTCTTTTCTATGCTATCCGAATATTTGAATTACCTACCGTAACGTCGTTATGGTCAAGTAATTGTCGAAGTAGGATATGATGATAAATGGAACTCCTTAATTACTTACAGTAAGGGTGTGATCTGTGGCAATACGCTTACGTTCACTGATGTATTGCAAAATTAAGTATATTAATACGTGTATAGTTTTCCTTGAGCCTATTTACGTAGTAACCATAAAAATTCACATGAACTTTTTTATGAGTAATATTTTGAATGTTCCAATAGAGCAAAATGAAAAATATATTCATTTTCGGGGTTATCGGCTATCGTTTCAATTTTTGATAAATTTTAAAACATGAAGGCTATATTATATTCGTTTAATGTGTTAATATTTAATACTTAATGAAAGATTAAGCAAACAATGGCCATGTATATTGTATTCTCAATATAAACAAGACCGTTTTATTTCGCTAGGAGGAGTTTCCTCACGATATTTCAGTAGGCTCTGAACTAAAGTGAGGTTCAATTTATAAATGTGTTACGTCCATCTTTCAATAGGACGTGGTCGAATTCCTTTTTAAAGGCGTCGTCCCATACAAGATTTTATAATATAAAAAAATATTTTAATAAATATTTTCTGTCAAAAAGTTTATTTTTTATTTTTGAATGAAATGAATGAATGAATTTAAAATTTCTAATAAATTGAGTTCTTACCAATCCATATAATATGTAACCATTTTATAAATTAATCGACTTTGATCAAACATACAAGGGGCTGAGACTTAGTTGGTAATGCTATGATAAAAATCGTTATTTTTGGGTATTTAGATTAAACAAACAGTATAGATTTGAAATAGCGAAATCTGAAGTCAAAATCCTAATATTCTGCAATTATTAAGCTTGAGCCAGTGGGAGGCTCCTTTACACAGGACGCCGGCTAGATTATGGGTACCAAAACGGTGCCTATTTCTTCCGTGAAGCAGTAATGTGTAAACATTACTATGTTAAGGTCTGAAGGGCGCCGTAGCTAGTGAAATTACTGGGCAAATGAGACAACATCTTATGTCTTAAAGTGACGAGCGCAATTGTAGTGCCGCTCAGAATTTTTGGGTCTTTCAAGAATCCTGACCGGCACTGCATTGTAATGGGCAAGGCATATCAGTTACCATCAGCTTTCATTATAAAAAAAATATCAACCGTAAAGTAGATCCTGTGGATGGTAACGATAGTCACAAATCCAGAGCTACCAAGATTATGATTCATTTCGTGATCAAGCTTTTCGACAAACTGAACCTAGTGAGAAGACTCAAAACAACAAAATCTTTTGAGTTAGTGTTGTAAAAAGCTAGTGTAATTTGTGCAGTTAATAGTAAAACTAACATGTTCTAAGTGCAAAGAACACAAGAAAATGGTGTCTTTCCCTTAATAGAGGCAATAAGAATAGTGCTAATGGACACTTTATTAGTTTTACTCTACTAAGTACATTAAGTTAAAACTAAATTGCTTATTAGACTGAGGCTAGATAGAAATAATTAGCTATCCGGACATTTGGCTTTGTTGGTAAGAGCGCTGGGCCATTAACGGAAAGGCACCAGTTTGAATCCGGTATCATCCATAAATTTTGGAACAATTTAAATTTGTGTACTTAATACCAGAAGTGAGGGTCCATCATCATCAGCTGGAAGACATCCACTGCTGGACAAAGGCCTGCCCCAAAGATCTTCATCACAATCGGTCCTGTGCAGCCCTCATTCAACGTATTCAGGCGATCTTGACCAGATCGTCGGTTCATATTGTGGGAGGCCTACCAACACTGCGTCTACCGGTACGTGGTCGCCACTGGAGGACTTTTATAATGTTTTATTTTGTTTTCTCCGGAACTGTTTTTCCTATTTGAACGATGTTCTCACTTTTGTGGAAAACTACCTAGCATGGGTGCTTTTTACTATTATATTACCTATGTGTTATAGCGATTATGCTACCTTGGTACCTCATAGCAAGTTATATATATCGATACTAGTTCCTCACTCATAGCAAGCTATATATTATATCTATACAGAAGAAAAATTTAAATAAAAAAAATAGCATTTTTTTCAGTCATATATGACTGAACCTTTACTTGTAGGTTTGTGATATATTACGACGGTTTACCTCCTTGACGTTTTTGAAACCCTATTTCCAAAATGGATAGGTCGCAGATTCCGTGTGATTTGAAGACAAACTGATATGTATCGGTTATTACTCACTTCAACAATCCGATAAACCTTATATATTTTACCATCTGTCACTTTTTATCAAGATAAGCAAAATAATTATTAATGCGAAACGGAAGTGGCAGTGGGCAGGGAACATAGCTCGACGGACAGATGGCCGGTGGGGCAGTAAAGTCCTTGAATGGCGACCACGTACCGGAAGACGCAGAGTTGGTGCCCACAAGATGGACCAATGATCTGATCAAGATCGCTGGAATACATTATTGGATGAGGGTGCGCAGGACTGATTATCGCGTCGTGGATATCTGTGGGGGAGGCCTTTGTCCATCAGTCGTCCACTGATCTCCGTCTTCGGTCTGATGATGAAAGCAAAATAAGAAAGCAATTTATGCTGTGATATCAAAAAAAGTTAAAAAGTACTTATATTTGTTATATCTCTAAAGTAATTCGGAGCAAAACATAGTGTTACAGTTTAAAATTATCGACATGAAAAAAAAAATTAATTAATTGATTCATTTCATATCTTTCTTATTTGTCTAAAACAGCTTTACTCATACTGGTACCGACTAATTTCGGACCATTCCTTCATCAGGGTGAGTAGTTAATGAGCTCGCGGCGATATCCCGTCACAAATTGTGGATTTGCGCTCGCAGTGGGTGACTTGACAGGGCGGGGGGCGCGGGTATTGATTACGAGCACAGAATCACTGAAACTGTTGTGTCACTGATGGTGTTCACGAGTGCACAAAATGTGCTCACAATCTCTATCTGCAAATAGATGCACTGGCAATGGGCTCACCTGTGGCACCAATCGTGGCCAACATATTTATTGAAAATTTAGAGGAGAAATCGTTGAAGGGTGCGCCAATGAAACCAAGATACTGTTGGAGATATGTAGACGAGGTGCCTGTCATACTTCTCAGGAAAGGAGTAAGGAAACTACTGGACAACCTGAACAAAACGCATCCGAAGATAGTCTTTACAATCTAGTCTATTGTACGTCCACCAGTGGGAGGCTCCTTTCAACCGGATGCCGGCTAGATCATGGGTACCACAAAGGTGCCTATTTCTGCCGTGAAGCAGTAATGTGTAAGCATTACTGTGATTCGGTCTGAATGGCGCCGTAGCCAGTAAAATTACCGGGCAAATGAGACATGACAACTTATGTCTCTAGGTGACGAGCGCTATTGTCGTACCATTCATAATATTTGGGTTTTTCAGTAATCCTGAACGGCACTTCATTGTAATGGGCAGGGCGTTCATTAAATAAATAAACGTGAATGCATATATTATATTATCGCTTATAAACGCATATTACTCTCATATTTAATGTTATTCCACGGAACTGGATAAAGTTCTGCGATTGCTTTTAAATCGTTTTCAATTCAAGTTAGGCGTTCAATCAAAAGTTTGAAAAGTTAATTTCATGTAAATCATGTTCATAATTATATTATAGCAAAACTGTTCAAAACGGTGGCATATCGGTTATAACATTCAGCTAAAAATTAATAACTTAATAAACTCGTAGCCGAATCGGTTTGTAGCTGTAGTTTCTCTCTGTCAAACAAAAAATAATTATTCAATTATGACTGAGGCTTGGAAGCTTGTTAAAATCAAAGTAAAACTCAAAAGATCATTGATACACATAGCTTGATAATTGACTAATAATTTAACCATCTATAAACATTCCAGAAAAGTTAAACTTAAATGAAAAGAAGCCTCAAGAAGCTTACGGCTACTATTTCAAATTTAATATTACTTTATACGTAAATATACATCCCTAATGTGTGGTATCGGTAGTCGGTGTCTGCCACGGTAGGTGTGTAACTATATGCATAGTTGTAGGAAGCTTGTAGGTGAGATGCGCTTGTGTCGCACGCGCAACGTGACAAGGCAAGCGGCGATGGTGGGGCCGCGGTGGGAAGACACCGATTCCAAAAATAACAATAATTGTAATTAGAATTAGATTGTAAAAAAATACGCAATTATTTTTATTCTTTTTAGTGCATGTTACATCTATTATTTCGTAATACCTTTTTTGTAGTCATTTGTTTTTTTACTATCAGAATGGTTAGGTCGATCGTGCCTCCGCTTGTTCCGCGCTCTCGCTTGCACGGACGGCTCCGCGATGAAACGTCACACTTGATCGTGCTTGTAACGGCGTTCATCGATTTATAAGACGTTATCACTAGGGCGACGTAAAACAGAGCGCTAGCGCTAAGGGTACAATTTTATTGAAAGTATTGGACGAATACACTGTTTCTATTAAAAATTTATTATTTATATGTAAAATTTAATGGTAGGTTACAGAATCAAATTACCTGGATAATACCTAAATGGATATATTTTTCATAATACCTAGTCTTGTCATAAATACTTAAATAAAAAAAATAATTTTTTTTTTTTATTGCAAATAACATTTATTACTTTTTATTAAGCTTTTTCGAATTGGTCTCCTTTGGTTGCAATACATTCCTTTAAACGTTGAGGCCAGCTATCAATAGAATCACGCACTCTTTAAATGCGACAATTCTTCACTGCCAATCGTACGGATTGTTTCAGGGACTCGTAATTATCATGGCGTTTAGAGCAAGCCGTACTCTCTTAAACTGACCATAAATCATAGTCCAGTGGATAAGGATTGGGACTAGACGACGGCTAGTTTTCAGCTCTGATGAAGTCCAAAACGTTCGTTTCCAATCAAGACTGCGTAGACCGAGCTTTATGACCCGGCGCCGAGTCTTGCTGGAAGGACCATTCTTGGTTATTAAACATAGTTTTGTTAAAGGGCTTCACTAACTTCTCAAGAATGATATCTTGATACACTTGTCCAATGTTTTGATTCCTTTTTCACATAAGTATGGCTCAGTCACTCCTTCATAGCTAATACCCCACCAAACCATCACTGAAGTCGGATAGTGCCCACGTTGCACTCTGTCGACTAATTCGGAAGCTTCCTTAGATCTTTGAGCATTAAAACGGTCATTTTGTTTGTTAAAATGTTGCTCAATTTAAAAAAAAATCGCATCCGTAAACAAAAATTTTAGACTCTCCTTCTAGCTTTTAAGACTGCTGGTGTCGTTATACTAGCAGTATTTGATTTGATAAAAATTTAATAAAAATATGTTTCAAAAATTCTTTACAACTTATTTTAGTTAGTTAAGTTTTATATTAGTTAAACTTAGTTTAGTTTTATATTTATATAAGTTGTTATTTTGTATTGTTATTTTACATTAGTTGTTTCGATTTTACCACCCCATTATTTTTTAAGTCATCTTTAAAATACGCGATATGGTTCTAGGAAACTTCATCTCCCGAGATAAAATGTTTTGTTTTCGGACAGTATTTCTTCGAATTATTTTCCTTACTACTCTGACCATCTTTTTCATACGAACACTACTTGGACGGCTAGATCTTTTTCTGTCACAACAAAGGAGGCCTCATTGTAATTAATAGTCCGGTATTCAAACATTTTACTAATACTCAGCGTATGGAGAGTTTTAAAAATAACATTTAGCTCCTTACCTACTTTCTGTAATGCAATCACAGCAATTCGGTTCTCTTTATCATCCTACTCCATTTTAATATTGCAAAATATTGTAAGTACAATCTATTGACGCCAAAATGAGAAATCTCAATGACCAATCATATAAAAATGACAGATTCCAAATTCAACTGCAATATTTTGTTTATTTTAATTGTAACAGTATTTATGTCAAGACTAAGTATATTACATTCAGACATATATAAGTCTTTGTTGCAAAAAAACCCTTTTAAACGAAGCCACAATACGCCCGTATAGAGACTGAATGTGTGTGAACTGCAAAATGCAAATACGTATGGAACCTGTTCCCACTGCTTTCTCGTCTCTTCATTTTGTCGATTTATCAGGTTTGCTCTTTTTGAAGTACGTATATTTCATTAATTATACAAAAATAACTAATATTTATTAGAAGTAAAATCCGTCGATTTAAATATTATTATCTTTCAGTCGTAACCTTTTTGAAATTCGAAGGAAAAACGAACGTGCGGAGATAATATTGAGTGACACCACTGCTAAGTCTCTTTTCAACAAGAGAGGAATCAGTGGAGTATAAGAGAGAGAGAGTTGGTGGCACAGGACCGTTGCTTGTCATCCGGGAGGCACTGCCTCGACTCCCCACCACATAGAAACCCGTTTTCGATTTTCAAGTCAATTTATACGTTATATTCGATTCCCTTATTAGTAAAGAGAAAATGTAGAAATAGAGGAATAGGAGGAATAAAGATCTTCATGATAAGATACATGAAATTCCAGCCTTTTTTTGAAAGTAGTCACGTTGGATCGCCCTGCAAACACAACCGAAATAAGAATTAAATAAAAATCTCGTGCGTCTCGAGACGCACGACAGAAGTGAAAACTTTAACTAATATACGTTGAACTATTTCATATAAAAATTGTTTAAGTTGAGAAAATCTTAGGTAATTACTTAGATTTTATGTATATTAATATAATTATTTAAGGAAAGATTTTTGATGAATAAAATCTTTTATTGATTATAAAATATATTTTATTCTTAGTTATATTTCTTGAATATGTACATTATTAGCATCATTATTTAATCCTATAAAAGTAACAATTGGTTAGGGTGAGAGGGGAGGAGCCAGCCTACGCGTATGCATGAGAGAAAGGACAACCAGACGCGTTACGTTACGAAGCGGGCTTACCTTTCCATAAGAAGTTATCAATTCAATTAGGAAATTTATTTAAAAAAATGAGTTTCCACAACTTAGATCAATGATGATTATTATTATCATGCGATTTTTCTCCTTTTCGGAATTGAATTAATTTTTGGTTCATCAAAGCATCAAGTATTTCAAAGTTATTATAGATATAACTTCTTAGTATAATTTTATAACAGATTATATTTTAACGTATATAATATCTTGATAGAATTTGTCTGTATCAATGTAAAGTTCAGTGAATTGAAATCCTGTGATATGAGCTCATGCATAAGTTATAACATGGATATAACATTTCGACAATCTGAAATCAAACATGAATTCGAAGCCAAGAAGACATAAATGCAACAACGAATTCATGTGTTGTACACACTCTGTCATTTGTCATTTGCAGTATTTAGATACGCCCACAGATGAGTGGAGACACAAGTATGTGACAGAAATTTCACTGATGAAATGTTATTGTGGTAATTAAATTTGCAAACGATATATGTGTGTATTGAAGTTATAAATGAAATGTTGTTTTATTATATATTATTATTCCAAATTACATTGTTAATTGTAACTTAATTGTTGTTGATTGAATTGATTTTGTTAATTGACTTTGTGGTGCTCTATAGAATTAGCTCGAGGGCTGATGGGGAATGTCTTTGTTCAACCAAATTGTCTTTTGAGTGTTGCTAAACACAATTATTGACAGTTTAGTTTTTGTTTTATTAAAATATTTGTAATTTAAATGGAAACTATAAGATATACTGTGCTCTAAAATTCAGGATAAAGGGCTTTTTATTGATCAAGCAAGGCAAAACGTTGCTTACTTTTTGTTCTAGGTTTCCACGGAAGTCTGTGTTTCCACGGAAGACCAGCGTTGTGAATTCCTTTGAAACCACAACCATGCTGAGTTGGGGGCCCATTGGCGTAGAATAGTATAACTTTAAGAACTATAATCAGAATGTATAATGACGTCAATAAATATTTTTTTCTTTTTTCTTTCTTTCTATTGCATCGATACTTTTGGACTCAGAGGTATATTTTATCGGCATAATCACAATATTCCGTAGATTGTATGACAGTTGTTTGATAATAGGAAGTAGTGTCAAAATAAGAGAAGGAATTTAATGTTATGTTAAATAAATGCTATACGCTTAAAGATTAAACACTTGAATGAAATAACAAATTGTAAGGTTTATCGTATTTTGTAATCTCGTCAAATTTAGTTACCCGCTTCATGAAATTCACATGACATCACACGACATATTATACATCCGGCTTCAATAGGAAAGTCAACCTGCGGTAGCGGGCTGTAAATAAATTGTGAACATTAGAAAAATTAGAAGCATAAATCCCGTGATTCACATAGATACTGACAAAACACCTGACGTTTCTAGGCGTGTAAAAATATATTGTCTGATATAAAAATAACATTGCGTATAAACATTTTATTTGTTCTTTATTGGCCATTTGATTTGATCCATCGCGATAGCATGATTCCAGTTCAATCTACTGTACAATGTCCAATAACACATTAAACACAGTTTTTGTCAACACGCGCTGTAGGTTTGATTAAAGCAATAAATCGCAGCGTGCTATCTCCGATATACGTTGAATTAAAATGGCTAGTAGCTACAGTGGAGGCCAATGAATGAATATCTTAAAGGATTTTATGAATAAATGAAATTGTTTAGAGGTTAGTTTTTTTAGTCGAAAATATTGAGATTAATATGTGATTATATTCAGTTATGACGTTTTGCATCAAAATTATGTGAGAAGGCATATTTAAATAGCCTTAATATTGCAAGCCAAAATTCGCTGCATAGCTCATTCTAACACTCTTATTTATAGCATGCATAAAGTTATTAAATTTGGATGTGAGACATTGTGACCCAGTATGGATCCCTGTGGTATGCCTAAAGGAACCGGTAAATCATTTGATTTCACTGCACCTATATAACGTACTGAACTGTACTATTAGGTGAAGGTAAGATGATAAGACTTCAAGGGCGACGATATTTATACTATAGAGGCGTCGTTTTAGTAAAAAACTGTGGTAGCAAAACAGTCAAATGCCTTTGAGAGGTCACAAAACACACCGATTGCATTCTGAGATTTCTCTCATACTTCAAATATGTATTTTACTAAAGCGACCCCGCGTCTGTAGTTGAACGACCTTTAGTGAAGCCAAACTAATTATTATGCAAGAGACTGTTTTTAATTAAACTGTCTTATAAGTTTTTCGAAAAGTTTGCAACTGGTAAAATTGATACAGATCAAAAATTCGGAGGATCGTCTTTAGAGCCTGTTTTTATTAAGGGTTATAATATTGCTGCACTTCATGCTATCAGGAAATTCTAATTCAAATATTTTTAATCAAAATAGGATTCAAAATGAATTATTGAACGTCAAAAACTACCACCGATTCAAAAGAGACTGCCTCAGACCCGTAAAGAACGGGCGCAAGAAACTCAGCGGGCTTTTTGTTTAAAAAAATATGGATTTCAATGTTTTATCGTACAATTAACATTTATAATTTAAAAAACCTGAGATGTTGAAAAGCGACAGTCAAAATGTTCAATTCTTTAAATGTTTCTCTTAATGATTCTTTAGGACCTAGGTTAAAAAAACATCCTTTACTATATTATATTCAATGAATATAACCGTTGAATTGCATAAGATGGTATTACATCAATAACATTTTTCAAAAATTTTACGGGAATATATAAATAAATCATCCAATTCAAATTCAATTTTTTTTGTATTGAAAATAGTATGTGACATCACTTATTGAAAGTCAAAAAAACTACCACCCATTCCAAAATTAATGCCTCAGGCCTGAGAAGAACGGGCGCAACAAGCTCAGAGTTGTTTTTTCATCAAAAAATATATTTACATAGTAATATTGTATAATTAAACTTGTTACATAATACCCTGAGGGCAGTCGCTCCATTCCCAATCTGTGGTATCATTAAGAAAGTCATTTATGTTATAGTAAACTTTACTACACAAACGTTTTTTTAACAATTCTTTAGATTGAATTCTTCATAACGTAATACTTTTGTTTTGAACATTTTCTGGGATCTTGTTGTAAAATCATATACATCGGTCCACAAAGGCATTATAAGCTTATGTCTGTTCCTGTGTTAATAATGGTTATGACAGATTCTAGCAAATTCACTTATGTGCCTATGAACATATATTACAGTACCAAGAATATATTGAGAACCAACAGTCAAGAAGTTAATTTCTTTGAATTTTGCTCTCAATGATTCTTTAGGACCTAGAATATAAATAGCGAGAATAGCCCTCTTCTGCAGCACAAATATTGTATTAATTCAGCAGCGTTACTCCATACGACATAATACTATGGAAATAACTAAATTATACTGGTCGCGCCGTATCTATGTCAGTTAATTGTCTAATCTTTTTAACCGCGTATGCTGCAGAACTAAGTCTGTTCGCCAATCCTTCAATATGGGGGCCCCAATAAACGTACAAATGTATTTGAAAACCGGAACAACGGCGAGAAGTCAACATTATTTTACTTTATCGTTAATAGAGTGTGAGCTATCATCACCAAAGTCACCGACATAGCACAGATGGTTGCGAAACTGAAGTGGCAGTAGGCAGGTCACATAGCTCGACGGAAAGATGGCCGCTGGGGCAGTAAGTCCTCGAATGGCGACCACGTACTGAAAGACGTAGTATTGGTAAGCCCCACAACAAGATGGACCCACGATCAGGTCTCTTAACCACCCAAGTAGGTTGGATGAGGGCAGCGCAGGACCGATCGTCATGGTGAACTTTGGGGGAGTCCTTTGTCCAGCAGTGGACGTCTTCTGGCTGGAATGGAGATATTATCTCCAATTTAAGTACTTAAAAATATCCTGGCTCTTGGCTTATTTGAGCTTCAATGTTCAATTTCATTCATTTAATTCTTCAATATTTAATTCGCAAATCCAAATATGTCATGGGAGATATCTTACAGCTCTTGTGTTATAACTTCGCGTACGAGACTGGGATAAATATGAAATATAATTAGAAAATGTGAAAATGCAGGCCATATATTACATAAGGCACCAATATAAGCCACGTTTGACATCGAGGAGAGTCCTCTGTGCCTCAGGTGTTTGACAACCAAGCTGTGGAATGAGCTTCCTTGTGCGATGTTTCCAGGACAATAAGACATCATTCAAAAAAGCACGTACACTTTTCTAAAAGGCCAGCAACGCTCCTGTGATTACTTGGGTGCTGCAAGAGAGTGTGGGCGATGGTGATCACTTAACACCAACCCGTACGCTTGTTTGTCCTCTCTCCAATAAAATAAGATGACATGCACTCTTAATATTTCCCTATTTCATAAGAAAATAGTGATTTTACTAGCAAAAAACCATTACCTATCGCAAATATGATACACGTAAAAGCAATAAAAACTTTTGGTCGAATATAATTCAATTTTGTGCCCGTACTCGTAATTAATGTAGTACTCAGGTAGACTCATATATTTTAAAGTATGATAATAATCGTAACTCAGCGTAATAAACCGATAAATTGACATATTATTTCGAAATTACAGCCGTTTATAACGTTTATACATTATATTACATATACAATAACACAATGTTGAATGGTATAATAATGACCAGGGGATAGGAATGTGCCAAGTGGTAAACGTTTTATGGCACAAATGACGAGCTCAATTGAATTTGGATCACGTTCTTGTGGTAAAGTTATTCTGTCTATATGTTCATCGAATCATCAAGTTTATTGAATGCAAATGGTTTATTTAATTATTTTTACCCAAGTATCCCATTACCTAAACCATTTAAACACCCAGGGTAAAAACAAATGGTAGCATACCAGTCGGCATTAACACTCTTTTGATCTTCAAGTGGAATTATGTACGACCTGTTGCTGAGAAAAAAAAAGCGATCCATTTTTTTTACCAACGTTTCTTGCCTGCCTCACTTTTGTTGGCCTGTTCTCATTTTTAAACACCCATTCACAAGATTGCTGTTTTTTTTCGGGTTTAAAACAATAAATCCACGTTTCGTCTCCTGTGACAATGTCATAAACAGCAATATGAACATAGCAGAATGTCCGTGGTCGTACTTCATTAGCATCCGTGAGCACCATTCCACGCGAGCCCGCTTCTGCTCCGCTGTCAATTCATGAGGGATCCAACGACAAAAAAGTTTCCGAACTTTCAATTCTTCGTGAAAAATTTTCTGGAATTGGCTCATATCATTCCCTAATAGTCCTCGAATTGTCTCATAGGTAATGCGCGGCTTTTCTTCGATTTGCCGCTTAGCAGTAGCCACATTATTTTCGTTGACGGCAGTTGAAGGCCACCCTTCAAGAATTTCGTCATGTAAATAAACTCAACCTCTCTCAAATTCAGCAAATCATCGCCACACTGTGCTCAAGCAAGGTGTCGTATTTTTAAAATGAACATAAAGAATTCTTAGTAAACGTTATTAAAATTTTATGATGATTATGAAAATTGTCTAAATATTAGAGTCTGCAATAATAATGAAGCTCATTAATTGCTTTAATGTTACAGGGTAAAGGTTGTCTTGAAATATTTAGCATCTTTTAAGAAGCGATAACAATTAGGTGAACAGTATTAGGGAAAATAATTTTCATAACTTTGATATTTAAACGAGGCTTTTATTTAAATCAATATTTATAGACAATAAATATTTAAATGTTTAAATATTATTTCACATGAGAATATGATCGGTGGTTTGGTTTTAATTTTATACTTACTTTTTATGAATTTTAGGGTTAATAATATGTGGTAACGTCTGTTTATGAGTCGCTGAATATTTCTTTATTTAATTTTTATTGTTTTTCTTGTACCTAGGTAATTTGATAAACTTTTTAAATCTCTCGAATATGTTTCTAATATTTTTTTTTAAATTAGGGAACGAGTTAGACAAATTTCCTGATTTCAGATACAAACCTCCCGTGCATAAGCCCGAAAGAATATATCAATTTGTTGGTATTTATTGTTATACCTATCGCATGACCTCTGGATAAATTTATTTCTGCAGTAGTTACGATTAACTCGTGGAAGATGAAATGTGTACTGCTTGGGACAATTTCGCTTTAAGGTTTTGGTGCTATATATTTGATTTTGTTTAATAAATAAGGACTATCGATCAACCCATTGACTAATTTATATAAAAAGATTTGATCCTTATGTTCTTAATTATAAGGAAGTTAAACTATTAGCCGAGAAACCAAATCTTTTATAGATGCACTTAAGGAACATGCGCTGGATGCCCTCAATCATATGTACGTGAAATACATACTGTGGGTTCCAAGCGGTGGAAGCATGTTCCAACTGGGATCTCACCAGGGAGTTGTAAAGTAAAAGAAGGGATTTTGGGTTTTTAAAATCAGTTGTTTGGCGGAGGACAAATCCAAGCATCTTGTAGGCTTTGTTTTTAATTTTATTAATGTGTGATACAAAATATAGTTGTTTGTCCATCATTATACCGAGGTCTCTCACCTCGTCAACTCTGCGGAGTATATTACCCAATAAATAATAATTTTTCGTTGACACTGTCTTCTTTCTTGTAAATGATATGGCGCAACATTTGTCTACGTTCAGGTGTAAACCATTATTTGAGCAATAGTCAGTGATACGATCTAAATCTTCCTGCAAACTGTTACAATCTTATTTTGTTTTAATAACTTTTAATAATTTAGTATCATCAGCACACAATAATAACTGAGATTTTTTTATACAGTTGACCACATCGTTGATGAATATATTAAAGAGGAATGGTCCGAGGTGGGAGCCTTGTGGTACGCCAGATTTTATGGGTACAAATGATGTAGTGTACCCCTTGACAGTTACAGCTTGGGTCCTATCACGCAGATACGGTGTGAGCCATTTCAAGAGGTCACCGTTAATACCTATTGCTTCCATTTTAGCAATTAATAATCTATGGGAAATTTTGTCGAACGCCTTCGAGTAATCGGTATACATGGCATCAACGGGAAACCCCTTGTCCATAGCATCGAAAATCATATCTAACATCTCACACAGATTTGTTTCCGTGGAACGCTTATTGATAAAGCCATGTTGAAACGGTGTTAATAATGGTCGCACAGCTGGAAATAAGGCATCATATACATATATATATATATATATACTAGCTGACCCGGCAAACGTTGTTTTGCCAAATAAAGAATAATTCACGCGATAGTTTTATAAGTAATAAAATATTGCCTATATTATAGCCTGTACATCATTTTGTTCTATTGTCAATAGTTTTTGCAGCGCACGCAAAAATAGGTTTTCGATTTTACACCTTGTGTTACAAAATAGCAATTTTATTACGGATCCCTAATTTTGAAAAAAAAAACATAGCCTTCCTCGATAAATGGACTACCCAACACTGAAAGAATCATTCAAATCGGACCAGTAGTACCAGAGATTAGCGCGTTCAAACAAACAAACAAACAAAAAACAAACACTGCAGCTTTATAATATTATTATAGTATAGATATATATATATATATATCAATTTAAATAAAAAAGAGTAAATATGGTTACTTAAAATCTTAGTTATATCCTTTAAGGTGCATGAAAGAAAAGCTGCAATCACAGCGAACTGATAACAACCAGCTAATAGCTAATAATATATCAGATGGTCTGGCCAGGCTAAAAGATCATTTATTTATTATGTCGTTATGGAAGTCTCAGCAATATATAAAAATAAATCTATTCAATATTACTATCATTGGCTTTAATGCAAATGTGGCCCACGAATCTGTAAATAGCGCATTGTTTCAAACGGAAATTTAATCACTGCTTATCTGGGATCATAAGTGACTAAGAGACTCCATGTTGACATGCTTAGAGCAGGCCATCTTCTGTAAACATGACCTTAATTTGTATTTTTTTTGAAGTTTACTCTTTAAGAATCGATTTTCATATAAGGCGCCCGGTATGAGAAAATATGGATGGTAAAATCTGCTCATCAAAATGTCATAGTAATGTTTTTGGTGCGCATAATTTCTCGCGCACCTTTCACTTTCTTGTATTTTGAAGCTTTATTATATTATTGAAATTGATTTAAGTATTACTATACTTTCTTAAAGTTAAGTGAAAATTCTGTAAATTATGGAAGAAAGTGGTGTAAATACTAGTGCCGGAAAATCTGATAAGCACGTGGGTACTAAGTATGTTACAATTCATACATTAATATGACATGTATTGTATATATAAACATGTGTTTTTTGTATTTATTTAATATTGAATCATCAATATTGTTGATACATATTTATATGAGCTATGCACATAATTAAATGTTTAATTTAATATGGAGAGTCATTTCACGCCAAATAGACAATTTTTAACCTAACCTATTATTTTATTTTTAATATCTATATTTTTTTTTAATTAATACGCTTTTATTGGCTTCTGTTGTATGTATGTTTGTAACCGACTCTATTGGACTTGATTTGGTTTAGTACCTGTTCAAAGACAATCGTTCTTGAGCAGTAAAGTCCAGTCGTGCGTCGGAGCTGACACACACACTTTTATTTATTTAGCTCCATATAGAGGATAACTCTACGCTCAATTTTTTTCGACGTTTTCGTAGCTCTCATAGTCTCTCTAGACGTATTAATGTTCTAAGATTTAATATTAATCTCGAAAAAAAGAAGAAAAATTGTAAGATCGTGTAAACTCCTCTCGAAAAAAAATCATAGAGAATTTTTAACGGGATATTATTAATTGATGTTGATTCAAAGAGCCATAAAACACAGCGCAACGCTTTTGAAGACAAAATTTATACCTGATTTTAAACTTTTATCATTGCGGAACTTTAATATTCTAATTATTATGACGGGTACTCACAATGTATATTTTATTGATTTCGTGCCTATATTTCGATCCAATTGCATGAATCGTGGTCACGACGTGGTCACGGCATGACCTCATATAGACACGTGGAAGTCTGATGGCGCTAGATCAGGCTAATAAGGTGGGTGGGGCAGCAAATCTGACTTCGATTCATTGATTTTTGCCATAGCTTTTAGCACATGTGTGAAC
Source organism: Leptidea sinapis (assembly GCF_905404315.1). NCBI lineage: Eukaryota > Metazoa > Arthropoda > Insecta > Lepidoptera > Pieridae > Leptidea > Leptidea sinapis. Next base: position 25,521,756 of record NC_066265.1, read on the forward strand.
CATAGCGATGTCTTGGTCGAAGAAGATTTTTTTTCGCCAAACCTGGTCGTTTTTGCTGAATACATTGATGAAGCTTACTTAGAAGATTAGCGTAGTAATATCCATTTATTGTTAGACCTTTAGGAAGGTAATCTATCATCAAGATCCCATCTGCAGCCCAAATTTGTCCTCCTTTTCCATAAAAAAAAAGACGGAAGCCATCACTTTTACAGCCGACTTTACAGCTATGGCTCCTTTTTGGAGCCGGGCATCCCGATTCAATCCACTGTTTTGATTGAATTTTTGATTCTGGCGTGTAATGATGAACCTATGTTTGATTTGTTGTTACAAATCGAAGTGCAAAATCGGCCTTATTACTTTGTAAACGGTCCAGACATTCTTTTAAGTTTTGCACCCGAATCCTTTTTTGATCGTGCGTAAGCAATCGCGGCTCCCAACGGGCCGATAACTTTTTCATATTTAATTACTCACTTAGGTTATGATGTTCCCGTTCTTTTGAGATACCTGTAGTGTCAGCTATTTCGGATAACTTCAATCGTCGATCTGCTAAAACTATATCATGTACTTTCACAACCATTTCCGGATTCGGACGTCTGGGGTGGGCTTCATCTTGGACACATGTATGACCGCGTTTAAATTCAGCCACCCAGTTTTGTGCTGCAACATAAAATGGTGCACATTCACCCAAAACATTCCTTAACTCGTCATAGATCCCCTTCATGCCCTTCATATGAAGAAACTTTAACACCGCTCATTGTTCAATTTTATCCATTTTGAAAACAGTAAACGAAGTATATTTTCAAATGACAAAAAATCAATAAAATTTTGTGGCCAGAATTTGAAAATGTCATATTTATTCTTTAAATTTTAACCTTTTAAATAGCAGTGGCTAGTTACTTATCATCCCTCCCTCGTAAATTAACAAATTCACATTAATATCTTCACAGATATACAATTTATCGCAACACAAAAATGTTATATTTACTTCATCTAAACGTTAAGCTAACAAAATGTATATAAACGCTATTATCTGATGGTGTATTGCTTTCTTTAACACAAGTCAACACTAACACGAGTTAACACATTATTAAACGAAGTCCAAACTTGGGTCAGAGCAACGAAGCATAAACTCATGCCCCCTGAGTCGAACTCTGCTGAAAGAGAGTCAAGAGTCATATTTGTTGGGCCATAAACCTTTGCCAGTGAAAAGGCTTTTATTATTCGTTAGAACAGTGTGTAGTAACGTTTCCTTAATTTTTATTTTGTAGACATATCTTCAGGTACAATATTAAAAATAATATTAAAAATAATAATACTCACACACTTTTATACGCACTTTAAGTATATATTATTTATTATATCTATATATTATATATCGGGACGACCGCGCCTTGCTCGGATTTTATGTTATTGTAGCTATTTCTCATTAAAATACGGATAAAACTACATTTTTTTAAATTGAAAGCTTGATCGATTTATCACCCCCGAAATCCCCTGTATACTAAATTTTATGAAAATCGTTGGAGCCGTTTCCGAAATTCAGATTATACAAGAATTGCTTGTTTAAAGATACATGATAAGAGATTTCTACCTTTATAATATTAACTCATCAAGCATATCTCTACAACTATAAGGCATATAGAATTGAAATTTGGTAGGAATATTCCTTTTGCCAAGTAGAGGTCAGCTATGCTATTTATATAACATGCTCATCAAATACAAAATTATATTTATTGTTGGCAAGTATTTTTATACATGTATGCTACTATTTGGTACTATTTGGTACAATAATATTATTAAGAAAATACCTTTGCAAAATTTGATAATTTTCACAAAACTATCTTGTACATACAAAGATTGGATACTTTTGCAATTCTTAAAGTTTCGCGGATTATTTGTACAAACTAATGAGGGTGGGCGTTTTTCGCGAACATCAATTTAAAATAATTCATATTAAGTGTCGGTGCAGTAACAGTTGAAGTGGATGCTGGATTATAAGAGCCATTTTTCATTCTTTGTGACGTAATCGTCTGGAACTCTTAGAGCATTTTTTATGCTTCCGGAAAAGGAATTTTATATTTTTACACTTCTTTCTTTATTTTTCTTTAATAGCGAGCTTTGGGTGATTTTCATACTTACATATACTTGTTAAAATTGATATATTAAAACTGTTAAATATAAATTACATTACATGATATGAGATGTCAATGAATGTTCGAACTCAAATCACCTTAGATTAAGTATTGGTCTCCGCTGCGCTATAACTCGATACCGCAGACGTAATCGCAAAGAGCGCCAACTAATACTACGCCCAAGTGGGCGTACTCGAGCCAGTCTCGAACAATGTATGACGTTGACTTCCCACATGTTCTGTTACACTTTGCTAATAATTGAAATTAAATGCCAGGTTGTTTAGTAAAACTTTGTAAATACTACAAGAGATACGAAAGACACTTGGATCACATATCATCAGTAAGTATTTTATATTTTATTAATTTGAATGTAAAATAACACGAAGCGTATGTTACAAAATTTGAAGGATGCCATTGAGTGTCAAGATGCCACGCACACAAGCATCTAATAATTGCAGTAATAAAAAAGCTATTGTTCTTAGGTACTGCGGTATCTAGCTAGAGCGCTGCGGAGACCAATAACTAATCTTAGTTTGCCACTTTACTAGTTAGTTTGGTATCCTAAACTAAGATTAAAACTAAATGATAACATTTTCAAATATATTTTATACATAGTCTGTTATTAATATGCTGGCAACTCCTATATTTGTAAAGTCAGTAAAAACTCGTTACTGCAAATCAGCTCCTACAACTCCTAACAACAAAAACCTATCCAACTTCAATCTACTTTTATTGTTCCTACGCCTCCTTCTTTCGAAAGAAAAACTTATTCCCACATTTTATACTAATTCTGTAGACACAACGTCACTATCTCTAGTTCGTATTCAGTTAGTACATCAAGAGGAAGCAGTGAAATATCTTTTCGCCGTGATCTATTTTTGTTTTTATTCACGCTTTACGGAAAATGGTACAGGAGGATTTTAATTTAAAGTGAACGTAAACAGAATTTCAATTTAGGTTTGATGTAGGTAAAGGTATTAAAAATGAACAGATAATATTATGTTTTAGCGCGTGGATCGTGTAATTCGAAAGCATACTTAGTGGGACGCATTTTAATAGTAAGCATAAATTGTTGTTTGATAGTGAAAACCACGATCTTTGGTTTGTTTTTATTGCATTAATTACGTCCAAAGTCCTTATTATATTTTATGGAACCAATTTCAAGTCCAATTTTATCAAGAAATATTATATTATATTATGCTTTTATAATTATGTTAATATCTTCACAACTTCCACAATTAATTTAAGACCAAAATTAGCCAAATCGGTCCAGCCGTTCTCGAGTTTTAGCGAGACTAACGAACAGCAATTCATTTTTATATATATAAAGATTTATTCTGAAATATATTGAAATATATTTAGTTTACGTAAAAAACTATCATTTAATACATTTCAGTAGTTATATTGTCCAAATATAGCATAGTTACATTTCATAACATACACAAGCCATCTAGCACCTCAAGGTCGATCAAGGTCAAAGGACTTTTCTTAGTCTTACGGAATGAATACCTCAAATTATATACTAATGTATATGCGTGTACATTTTACTTTTGTTTTAGAATAAACAGATAAATTTGATTATAAAACCATAAACACTAATAAATAAAACTAATTGTTGTCATTGAAAATACTCATTTATTCTAAAATATGACGGTTTTTCAACTTTGTGTCGTGTGTTTAAAATAAAACAAAATAATATGAATACTTTATAAAGGTCTTATAGCTTGTTTCGATAGCAATTAGATACATTCACTGAAATCAATCTAACCATAAGGATTCTTTTGCTACATATAAAATAATACGCATATACGCGCATATTTTCTCGCGCGTATAATCGCTCGGAAATCAACGGAATTGAAGCTTAGAGGGATCGAATCAAGTCACCCGACTTCGCCTCATGCCTACAAACTACACCCTCGTTATTGCTGACTGTCTCACCTTGGCGATTAATGTTCTAGTCTATGTACATGTTTGTACTCAATTAATCATTTGGCGCCGATCGCCAGCAGTTGATTTTAAATTAAACGTTCATATGAAAACAAAATAATCGGTCGTTCGCATGTTTAAACTAATGTAATATAAGGTTTAAAAGTAAACCTTTCTTGGTTCACTGGTAATTTTGCAAACTTTTAAATATGAACTAAAATTTTCATCCCTATTTATCATATCGTAATGTGTACACTAGTATTTATTTGGGCATGTTGCCTGCAGCTATAAGTGTGATTATTTTTTTAAAACAATCGCTATGTTCTCTTACTAATCTAATCGTAAGTAAAATGAAAAACAAATATTATATTTTTTCAATATTATTAAAGTAATAAAACTGACAATATAATATAATTCTTAGATAATTTATACTTCTAGATAAAGCCTATTGCTGCTAGACAACCGATGAAAACAGGCCAAGTTTATTACTTTAGTGTGCATGACAAGCTACGTCTTACACGCGCGACTTGAATGTCACTTTGTGTAAGTGTGCGTCCATTGCAACCTCAATTTTTTTTGACGTTTTCACAGCTGTCAGTTTATCTACTCGTAGATGCACATATAAATGATCTAAGTTATAATTAGAATTGTAAATAAATAGCTCTAGTTTGTTTAGCTTTACGGATGGATAGTCCATACCAGTGGGAGGCTCCTTTTGCACATGATGCTGGCTAGATTATGGTTACCGCAACGGCACCTACTTCTGCCGTGAAGTAGTAATGTGTAAACATTACTGTATTTCCGTCTGAAGGGCGCCCCAGTCACCGCCGTAGTGAAATTGCTGGCCAAACGAGACTTAACATCTTATGTCTCAAGGTGACGAGCGCAATTGTAGTGCCGCTCAGAATTTTTGGGATATTCAAGAATCCTGAGCGGCACTGCATTGGATTGGGCAGGGCCTATCAATTACCATCAGCTGAACGTGCTGCTCGTATAGTCCCGTATTTTCATAAAAAAATAGTCGAATCGAATTTATCCGAACTCGAATATAAATAACTACAAATAGTAAATATTCAGTGGGCCTATAGCAATTTTCACTTCAAAAAAGATCAAAGAAGATTACTTGACACTACGCAATGAATGTTAAGATAAATGATATGGAAAAGGAGCACAAACGAGCGTACGGGTCACCTGGTGTTTAGTGATCACCGCTGCCCACATTCTCTTGCAACACCAGAGGAATCACAGACTGTTGCCGACCTTCAAGGAAGCGCTTTTTTTGAAGGGTACCCATATCTTATCGTCCCGGAAACAGCGCATAAGGAAGCTTATTCCACAGCTTTGTAGTAAGTGGAAGAAAGCTCCGTGAAATCTGCACTGTGGAGGACCGCCACACATCCAGATTGTGGGGATGATATCCTAATTTGTGGCGTATCGTGCGAAGGAAATGCATCTTATCCATATTTAACATCATTGATTTATGCGCCGTGAACTGCGGAACGTTTGACGCTATCGATCATAATTATTAGTGTCATGTTCATGCAATGGCCGGAAGTGTTGATTTATTACTTCTGCCTGTGAGCCATGTTCGATATTATTGACTGCTGTTTCTGATAACGATCATATAATATCTGTTTTTAAGCTATGCTTCATGGATTGGAGAAGGCATGTTGGCATGGAGAAGAGTGTATTTTTAAGAGGCATGCACATAGCGACACATTTACAGTATTATACATTGAAGTGATATCTGTTTTATTAATTTAATATATCATTGAAATTATTGAAATGATTTCAGTTTTCTTCTATAAAGTATTCTTAAAAGAATAATGAATTTGTTTAGCAATAGCAATATTTCGTCTTCAAACAATTCGACACGTGTTTCCTGATGCCTCGTGTAGAGCCACACGAGGCATCCTCGGGAGATGTTGACTCCGCAACCTCTGGCATGGGATTGAATCGAAAATTGGCGGAATTAACACTCAAGAAAACTTTTGGATAATTATGGACTTCCGGGAAATAGCGCCTACTTCAATAAATTTTCTTATATTTAAATAATTAAATTTATAATTGAATACTTGGAGATTTCTCTATTGAGCTTTTTTGTTGTAGTTACAATATGTCTGATAGAGACTTGGTAACAGGACAGATAGGTGGCATGATGGTTAAGAATTTATAATAAAATGAAAAAATAATATATGGTTTAAACAAAATGTGTTTCTGTCATCCATTAAATATAGATACATAGCGACCTAAACAATCGGATAGACAGACAACACAGGAGGACAAAGTCGTAACAGAAACATGCTTACGTAACAGTAACTACATAAGACCACCTCTCTAGCCTAGTGGTTAGAGCCCTGTCTACTGAGTTAAAGGTCCCGCGTTTGAATCGCGGTAGGTGAAAACATTTATAAAATGAGTATAGGTGTTTGTTTCCGGTTCCATAGATGTTTATAAATATTAATGTATGTTTAAGTATGTATATTGTATTAAATATATCGTTGTCATGTACCCATAGTACAGGATATGCCTAGTTCGAGGCAAGATAATTTGTGTCTCAATATTACTATTATTATTGTATAAGTATGAGCTTTATATAACATAACACCTAATTGAGACCTAAAAATCATATCACAGTAAGATTCTTTAGTTATTATAAAGATAGAAACCTTATTATATTATTAAGAATTCACTTGCAAAAAATAGGTTATCTAGATTCATTGACCTCTCGTTAGCAAGGCACTTGTAAGGCTGTTGTAGTGAATGTTGACACGCAATTTGGCGATCAAACTTATTACTTATAATTACGTTACAATAGTTAGTGGGTATTGCTAAATAAATTTATTATTCTTTTAAGAATGCTTTTTACGGTCGAGGGAAATATATTGCGGACTCTTAAATCACGTCTTTTATCTGGTACTTCTTTTGAATGTTTAAAAGCATCGGTTGCGAACAAGTAATACTTACTAGTTTCACTACGGTGCATCCTTTAGATTATATATACGAGTATACGTCTAGATTAATTATGAAAGCTGTGAAAACGTGGAAAAAATTTTTTTACAGCTAACCTCTATTTTGAGCAATTTACGCACACTAACACAAAGTGTCATACAACTCGCGAATGAATTACGTAGCTTTTATAATGCACACTAAACTTATGTTCCTGGCCTGTTTTTTATTTCTTTACAATCATTCCATGAAGAAATACTAGGCATCCAAATTATACTCGATTGTATCAGATTCTAGAACTTGACGACTGAATTTAGTCAATCATTTAATACGAAAAGACATTCCAACTGATATTTTGTTGACTTCAAAAGACAATTTACTTTAGAATGTGTTAATTCTTCATTCACATGTATAGGCGTTAACACTACGAAGTGTAGACACCCGTTGTTGGATATCCATGGGCAGTTGCCTCACAACTCCCCATCACGTGAGCCTCTTTCCCGTTAGCTCCCCCTAATAACTACCTACCACACAACCCTACTACAATAGAAACAATGACATTTACTTTGACTTTCGCTAATCTCAGAAATGATTTTGCTTATTTAAATGAAGTTGAAAGTGAACGAAAGTTTAAGTGTATTGTAGCAAGCTCTCCGCAATACTTAGTATTTATTTCATTCTAATGTTTCATAATTTTCATACCATCTTTATGCTGCGAAAGATAGTAGGCTATAAGTGCTATTTACAACAAGTATATATTTGTATCTATTTTAAGTTGCTTCATTTTGTTATTTGTGTGTGTCTTGAAATAAATATTTTTCTTTCTTTCTTTTTTCCTAAAGAATCATCAAGAGCGAAATTTTAAGAAATAAACATCTTGACTGTTGCTTCTCAATATATTGTTGATAATGTAATGTATATACATAGACACAAAAGTGAATTTGAATATTTAAGATTATTATGATGTCACTCTTTCAAATCTTCACGACGTATTCTATGTCTCATAATCGCAATTTACCATAATGAACCGATGAATCGTCATTTCTCAGCTCAGTATTACTTCGAAATCACAGCCATATAATGCGTGTGTGGGTTGTATAACGACGCTGAATATTAAACAGGGTTGAATACCAGAATAGGTCTCTAAGGAGAAGGGAATTATACGACAAATGTGCCAAGTGGTAAGCGTTTTACGGCTCGGATGACGAGCTGAATTGGATTTGGATCACGTCGTTGTGACCGGGTGTTTTGACTTGTTGTTGAAATTGCTTAAGGAATTATTAAACATTCCATGTACTGTCAATATTTGAGTATGTTACTTAACAAGGGGCACCAATTTGGTTGGAACCGTCGCAAATTTTACTAATTTGATGTTTGTTCTAATTTCCATTATATCGAAATTTTGTACCGAAGTTCAGAAGGTTTTGGCAAAAGTGAGTTCACCAGAAATATGCGCACCATACGAAAAAGCATACTTCGCTATTTCTCCCCTTTTCACTAGAGAAACAAATAAATACATCAAATGCACAGTCCATTATTTTTTGCTATTTGTACTAGGCGAACATAAGTGAAGTAGAGATAGTATAAACTATTTTAAAAGTGATGAACTACCAAATCTAAGAAAGAATTTAAGCTATTGGTAACCAAGACGTGAGAATGCTTCAGTGTTTGTTTTTATTTGATTATTTATTTATTAGGGTCAACAAAAAGTATTCACAACAGGTAGGTACTTATAATATTATGGTATTAATTCATTTTAAATCAATTTCATTTTAAATTTTTAATAAGTAAATGCTATTTATACATATTAAATTTACCCTCAAATTATTAGTACCTTGTACTTTTTTTTATGGAATAGGAGGACAAACGAGCGTACGGGTCACCTGTTGTTAAGTGATCACCGCCGCACACAATCTTTTGCAACACCAGAGGAATCACAGGAGCGTTTCCGGCCTTTAAGGAAGGTGTACGCGCTTTTTTTGAAGGTACCCATGTCGTATCGTCCCTGAAACACCGCACAAGGAAGCTCATTCCACAGCTTTGTAGTACGTGGAAGAAAGCTTCTTGAAAACCGCAATGTGGAGGACCGCCACACATCCAGATGGTGAGGATGATATCCTAACTTGGGGCGTGTCGTGCGAAGGTGGAATTCGGCGGCAGGAATCAGGTTAAACAGCTCTTCGGAACACTACCCGTGATAAATGCGGTAGAAGACACACAATGAAGCGACATCTCTACGCAACGCCAAGTGATCCAGCCGTTCGCAGAGCACTGGGTCCCCGACAATTCGAGCTGCTCTGCGTTGCACGCGGTCAAATGGATCGAGCTGATACTGGGGTGCGCCAGACCAGAGATGACAGCAATACTCCATGTGTGGCCGGACCTGCGCTTTGTAGAGCGCTAGTATGTGGGCCAGCTTGAAGTATTGCCGTGCTCTATTAATGACGCCCAGTTTCTTTGAAGCCAATTTGGCTTTGCCTTCCAGATGACCACGAAATTGGCAATCGCTCGAGATTTCGAGACCCAGTATTCCTATACTAGGCGAGACTTTGAGGGAAGTGTTGTCGAAGAGCGGTGATACGACAAATGGGGTTTTTTTAGTGGTAAACGCGCAAACTTGGTTAAATTGGACAAGGTTCAATTTTCCCCATTCCGCGACCTTCTCAAGGCACTGGTCGACGATTTCCCGAGAGAGACCTGCATGGCCCGTGTATATGGCATCACCAGTGCTGTCGTCTGCACAGCAATGAATGTTGGAGGTGTCCAACATATCATTGATATGCAGAAGAAACAGCGTGGGAGACAGCACACAGCCTTGGGGCACTCCAGCATTCACGGGCTTCGGGTTCGAGCAATATCCGTCGACAACGACCTGTATGCTACGCCCAGTGAGGAAGCTGGAAGTCCACTTGCACAAGCTCTCGGGAAGCCCAAATGATGGAAGTTTGGAAAGGAGCGCCTTGTGCCATACACGATCAAAGGCCTTCGCTATATCCAGGCTAACTGTCAGGCCTTCCCCGTTGCTTTCAATAGCCACAGCCCATCTATGTGTCAGGTATACCAGAAGATCACCTGCCGACCGACCATGGCGAAACCCGTATTGTCAGTCGTTGATCAACTGGTGACCCTCTAGGTATACCAAGAGCTGACGGCTAATTATGCTCTCCATGATTTTGGAGAGTAGGGAGGTAATAGCAATAGGCCTGTAGTTTGCCGGATCCGAACTGTCTCCTTTTTTTTAGATCGGATGGACAAGGGCAGACTTCCATGAGTCAGGAACTACCCCTTTAGAATAAGAGTGCCGGAATAAACGCGTTAGCACCGGCGTCAACTCAGGGGCACACGTTCTAAGCACGATTGGAGAAATGCCATCCGGCCCGCTCGACTTCCTGACGTCCAACGAAAACAGAGCTCGCCTAACAGTTTTCTGTCTGAACTGTACTTCAGGCATAGAGCTCTGACACCGCGGGATGGTCGGCGGTGTTTTCCCGTTGTCGTCAAGAGTCGAGTTGGAGGCGAAAAGAGTGCACAAGAGATCGGCTTTCTCTTTTGCCGTATGGGCCAGGGTGTCGTTCCTCATGTGCAACGGCGGCATGGATGGCTGGCTGAAGTTACCAAGAGCAGCTTTCGACAACGACCAGAACTTGCGTGTTCCGGTCGGGTAACTGGAAAGCTGCTCGCCAATTTCGACGACGTGTTTTGACTTTGCACGGGCAATTTGCCGCTTAATAAATCTGGAGGCACGGTTGTATTTCCTCTTAAGAACTGTGCAGTTCGGATCCTTTGTGCCCAGCGCCGCAACCCAAGTTCGATACGCCTGTTTTTTGCAGTCAGATGCTGCTTTAACTGACGCATCGAACCAGGGCTGTGATCTGCCACCGATGGGTACTACAGAGTTTGGTATAAAAATATCCATACCCTGTAGTATCACATCGGCTACTGCAACGGCGCAGGCACTAGGATCATCCGAAGGGAAACAAACCCTGCCCCAAGGGTAGGATGCATAAAAGAAATGTATCCTATCCCAGTTGGCGTCGGATAGGCACTACACTCCTGACCAGGCAATGGATGTACGTTCCGAGAGGGGCGTCGACAAAGACCTGGTAACCATCGGGATGTGTAGTCAGCAGAAGATCCAATAAGAACGGCATGTGGCTATCCACATCCGGGAGCCGCGATGGCGACTCAACTAATTGGGACAGACCATACGCCAATGCAAAATTATGCACAGATCGCCCTGCGTAGTCTATGGAACGTGATCCAAGCCATTCGGCATTGTGCCCGTTGAAATCACCCAAGACTACGATTTCAGCGGAGGGGATCTGTGCAAGTACGTCGTCAACTGCCGCTTGAACGCAGCCCATGAGATGATCGGTTTCTGCGTTACCACTATGGGACCTGTAGTCACACGCATAGATGCGGACGCGGTCCTCTAAATCTACGCGGAGCCAGAGAGTGGACAGGTCCCTACCCTCAAAATTGCCGAGACGGCGACAGCAGATATCCTCCCTAACGTACACACATACCCCGGCAAAAAATTGCGCTCAATTTTGTACCCGGGGTACGTTAAATATAACGTATCGCTAGGTCGAGATATCTGCGTCTCAGTAAGGAAACACAAGGCCGGCTGCGCTGTCTCAAAGTGGTGGTGGACGGCGTTTAAATTGGAGTGAATTCCCCTGATATTGCAAAAGTCCACGTTGAGTGTGGAGCGGGGTGCCGTGGTGATACTGCCTCGTTTGTCCTTGGTCATGCGCGGTTCTATGCCCTCCCCAGAATACGAAGGGCAGCCCGAGCTAGAGAGCCCGGGGAGGGATTCTCCAACTCTGGTAGAGCCGGTACCCTCCTGGGGTAAAATCTTTTTTAGTAGGGCTGTCATATTCCGGTGTAGGGGGGGGGGGAATGGCCACCGGTCCTCGACACTAACCTATGCAAAACATAGCGGCACTAGGCCACTACTTCACGCCGGTATTCTGTGCGAGTGTGGTAATTAACCCGGACGAGTCTGGCCCGATTGTGCTGACGTCAAAAGACGGCAGCGTGACTCTCCCACTTCTAAAAAGCCCTTAGTCGCCTCTTACGACACCCATGGGCCTGGGACTCCCCTGTTCTTTTTACGCCCCGGGAAAAGTACAGGGCAATGGTGTATTTTTTGAATATTCAAAAATGATAGAAATGAAAAATAAAACAGATTATCAAACAGAGAGCGTAAGAGAAAAATAAGAATTTCTTACTAAATACTTCTTTTTTACTATGAACGTTGATATAAAGCTGTTAAGGTACTTTCATACTACTTTGGAATTTATTTTCCATGGAAAAGGAGGATAAACGAGCGTACGGGTCATCTGGCGTTAAGTGATCACCGCCGCCCACATTCTCTTGCAATACCAGAGCAATCATAGAAGTGTTGCCGGCCTTTAAGGAAGGTGTACGCGCTTTTTTTGGAGGTATCCATGTCGTATCGTTCCAGAAGAGAACGCTCATTACACATTTGGTGGAATAAAGCTCCTTGAAAACCACACTGTGTAGGACCACCAAATATCCAGATGGTGGGGAATCAGGTGAAACAGCTCTTCTTTTAGAGATATCTATGGTATAATATTTTATGTAAAAAACTTTCGTTTCAAAAATAAGTTAATATAAGCTATATGTGTACATTAAACCAATATGTAAAAGCGATAGCATCAACACAAAATAAATAACTCCTTTCTTAAATCTTTACTTTTCTAAAACCTTTTTAATAATAGCGAATACTAAAACACAGAAAACATTTAATTAATATTCACTTATACTTTTCCTATCTAGGCTCTCGGGGAAAGGACGGTGATGGGGTGTTTTCATTTAATTTTCCGCGAAAGTAGTCTTCCTGAGTCTGAGTAATTACCAGGGTTCTTGTATCGTTGTGTAATTTCTAATTTATTTCAGTTATGAGATTTATGTTGAAGTTTTTATTAATTATGACTGATTCAGTTTTGGTCTCATTACATCTGGTTTATTACATTTGGTTTTCGGTATTTATAATATTTGAACTACAGGAATAACATATTTTTTGTTTTATACATTATTTAACATTGTGTTTATGTTTGTTTCGAGTTCGATTGACAATGTGCACATCACTATTCTTTAAAATTGGCTAATATGTTAATGAGCGTACAGGAGGTTCTCGTATATGTACTGGCAGTGTGCTATCCTAATATTAATTTCAGTAAACTTTTATAATAAAATTCTTATCGATAGGTCTGGCGTTTTATTAAAACACAATAGAGCTATCTAACATTTTGGCCCGGGATCTATATTGTCAGAGTGAATATTATGTTATGAAAAGCCGTACCCGTTTCTTATGGGACGGCATCACGACCAGAAGGAGAGGGTCACAAACAGCTGTGTTGACTCACTTATTTTGAGGGTATCGTTTGAAATCATTGGAAAAGTGAAAGCTATGCCCTTTTTGGGGACAAACTCTTCTATATTCTTTACTTAGTCGCGCTTTGTCTTTGGTTGGGCTTTGACTATAATAAACATTTGTTTATTTAAAGAAAATGTCTAGATTTAAAAATTAAATCATATTTATAAATTGTTTGTTAAATTTGTCCGATTCGTATAATATTTTATATATTCATTAACCGACCAGTATGAATATTGTAATATATGTATATGTAATTCTTAGTGTTGAAACCACTTTATTGTAGCTCCTCACCAGGTGCGGATATGCTATGCTTCTTCTTCTTCTTAGCTTAAATTTTCTGAATCAGTTAATGATGAAAATTGATTATAATGTATATGTATGTTATTAAGCGCTGTATGTAGCTGTAACATTAAGTAATTTCCTTAGATCATTTATACGTGTAGGTAGGCTGTGAAAAAAGTTTATGTTTAGAACTAACCTCAATTTCGATCAATTCACGCACACTAACACGAAGTATCATACAAATCGTGAGTGTAAAACGTAGCATGTCACACACACTTAAGTATTATTCCTGGCCTGTTTTTATCGGTTGTCTAACAGAAAGAGACTCTATCTAGACGTATTAATTATCTAAGGTGATTTCATTACGATTTTTAATAAAATTAATCTCTAAAGGGATAATTAGTTACCCCACATTTTAAGAGTTCCCTATTGAATGTTATACTAATTTAAGATATTTAACTTGTTTATACTATACCAAAACCAGTGGGAGGCTCCTTTGCAAAGGATTCCAGCTGGATTATGGGACGACAACGGCGCCTTTTTATGCCGTGAAGCCGTAATGTATAAACATTACTGGGTTTCGGTCTGAAGGGCGCTAGCTAGTGAAATTACTGGGCAAATCAGACTTAACAAAATATGTCTCAAGGTGACAAGCGCAATTGTAGTGCCGCTCAGAATTTTAGGGCTTTTCTAGAATCCTGAGCGGCACTGCATTGTAATGGGCAGGGCGTATCAATTACCATCATCTGAACGTCCTGCTCGTCTTATCCCATATTTTCATAAACAAAATTATACCGGCCTTTAAGGTAGTGTAATGGAGTAAAATCTATACTTGAAGGTCTCTTTGTTGTATCGGTTCGGGAAAACTGCAGCCGGAAATTGATTCCATAAAGTAGCTGTGCGAGGCAAGAAGTTTCTCGGAAAATACGAGGTTTTAGAATGCCAGACGTCAACATAATGCAGGTGGAATTTTTCATTTTGTTGTAATGTCATGTGGTGGATTGAGGCTGCTGGTATTAACGTGAGCAGCCCCTCTGAGCTAGCTGTAAAGAAATTGTCTAACTATGAGGTATTGAAAGGCTGATTCAGGTATATCTGAGTGCATGATAGTGCTGACCCACAAAGACGTTCTATTAAATTATTACATGCTTTTTCTGTCATTGATTCGTCGTATTTTCAAACCGCCATACCTTCAGTTGGGATGATTATAAAATGTTTCAGATAGATTCATTTGACTAGACATTTGAAATATGTCAATTTTGTGACTAATACAATCACCAATGATCAAAACTTGGTGCTTAAAGCTATAAACATGAGCAGGTTATCAACTGTAAAGTAGATCCTGTAGATGAAGCCACAACTTGAGAATTGAATAAGACATATCAAGATTTATGAACGTTATGTCGCTTGAACAGTTGGCTCAGTGGAAGAGCACTTGCACGAAACGCGAGAGGTCGCGGGTTCGAGTCCCGCATCGTTCATAATTTAGTTAAGCTATTAATTTCAAATAAAAAAAGAAAAATTAGGAAACAAAACTTCACCTTCCAATCGCTCGTAAAAAGTGTAAATATAGGTGATATTGGTGTGCATGACTTGTCAAGTTCAAAACATCTTACCGTTACTTTGCCGAAACATCTGTTAAATACAGATATATTTTTTTGTGTTTGCGATATGTGTGCGTTAAAACTTGTGTTCACGTGACAATAGATACATTCAGCTGCACAAGACAATTCCATTAATTTTATATTATTATTAACATCAATTCGTCGTTCTGTATCATCTACAACCGTGTCTTAATTAGTTAAATGTCTATTTTTAGCTTTATTTCCCACAGGATCACAAAATTTATTTAATAAATAAGAATCTTATTTGGCACATTTCTGTTTAATAGAATTGTAATAATGAATTCTGTTTCCACGTCAAAATGATGAACTATTCTTCTTAAAAAGCTTTTCAAGTGTTTTTAAACTGTTTTTTCAGTCACTCTAACGATTGTCTCATCGGAAGAGTGCTTGCACGGTACGCTAGAGGTCGAGGGTTCGAGTCCCGCATCGTTCATAATTTAATTTCTGTAATTTATCCCAGTAGTTACGGTTATCACTTTAAAAAACTAACAAATTGTTTATAATTATTTTACTCAAGTATTGACTTGGCTTTGACTGGCTATTTATATTTCAGAATTTAA
This sequence comes from Leptidea sinapis, assembly GCF_905404315.1. Taxonomy (NCBI): domain Eukaryota; kingdom Metazoa; phylum Arthropoda; class Insecta; order Lepidoptera; family Pieridae; genus Leptidea; species Leptidea sinapis. The sequence continues at coordinate 25,537,636 of NC_066265.1, forward strand.
TGTCATCTTGCGAGAAAACTCTGGTCTTTTCACTTTACTGAACAAAGGAAATCCGGTTCTGCAATCTCCATTTGCAACACTGCACGCTGGCTTTAATCTGAATGCACACAAACGTGACGTTTGAGTAAATATAATTTAGGAACAAGTATGTGCAGCAAACGCTCAAAGTGTCTATTTCGTAGCTATATCTACATATATAACGAACCTACAGATAAACTACACTGGTCTTCAAAAGTAAGTATCACACTTTTAAAATTGGGATAAAGTTTTAAGATATACTTTCGAAATAAAAAGGACTCCAAAGAGAATTGAATTTTGTACATAAAAACTTTATAGTCGGTAACCTTCTTTTAAGAATTGGCTGAAAAAAACTTTAAAAACAAAACCATTCCTTGTTCAAAGTGGACGTTTCCGAATACAATTTTACCATTCACATTTTTCTTTCTGTTTTAAATTTTTTTCAAGATCGATGGGTCTTGTTTTAAAAATTTAGGCTAAAAAGCACATAACATTTATTTATCATGCCTCTTTCAGTTGAAGAATGTGCTAGAATCATGGCTTTTCTGGAACTAGGCATCAGTATGCGTCGCACTGCAAGAATGGTGGGTGTGACGGTACGAACGGTCCAGAAGGTAAAGCGAAGGTACGAAGAGACTACACCATCTGAGGAGACCAATTAGTATGCAGGGCCGTATTTAGCAAATATGGGTGATGGATCGATGCTGATGCATGATAATGCCCGGCCACACACGGCTCATATCGTACAAGACTATATTCAGGAGGTCGGTATCAGCGTGATGGCTTGGCCATCAAGAAGTCCTGATCTCAACCCGATTGAACACGCCTGGGATGAGCTTGGGAGGCTAGTCAGAAATCGCAGACCACCACCTACTACCCTCAGGGCACTAAAGCAGGCCCTGGTAGAAGAATGGGAGAATATTCCCCAACATCGGCTCCGAAACCTAGTGTTCAGTACGCCAAACCGGCTCGAAGCTGTAATCAGAGCTCGAGGAGGCAATACCAGTTATTAAAAATTAAATAACATGTAATACATTTTAGTTGAATTTTTTTACACTAAACTAAAAATGTCTATTTTCCTTGTTTTATCTTTTTTAAGTTAAAAATGTTTTTAATGTATAATTTTAGTTTCTAAGAATTAAAGCCTATAAAATTTGCAACAAAACGTTTTTAATCTTAAATCTCTACCTTCTATAGTTAAGAAAAAAAATTTAATTTGAAAAGTGTGGTACTTACTTTTGCAAGCCAGTGTATACAGGATGGACCAAAAGTCCGTTTATAATTAGAAAGATGATTTAAAAAAACCTAATTACAATAAATCAAAATTGTTTATTGTTTTCAATAGTAAATAAAAGGGGAATTTGTTTCTTAAAAATCACATCATCCATATGCAATCCTTCATTATTCTGGCATTGCTGCAATCTAGAGCGGAAATTTTCAATGACAGCTTTACATGTTTCTGTTGAGATGTTTTGGATTTCTGTGCGAATACGATCCTTTGATTCGTCAAGAGTTACTGGGTTGGCTGAAATGCAGGGGTTTTTGATCACCATGACATAGTGTCACTCCAATAACGACAATTTTGTCTATTAACATGCCCATATTTAGGTGGAAGTGTGCCTTGTTGAGAAAAAAATGTTTGTAAAACTGGTGAATCGCTCTACCATTTCGTTCGCAAACTGCAACCTAGTGGCATGGTCCTGAGGCCTTAATTCCTGCACCATTTGGATTTTATAGGAATGTAGACTTAAATCTTTCTTGAGAATGCGGTTTAATACATCATTATCTTGGCACGTTAAGGACAGCAGACCGCTTTCGAGTTGATAGTCCAGGTTGGTCACAAACAGACAATTATACTAGCTCCACGTTTTCGGGGTCCCTCGACGTTCTAGGCCGGTCAGATCGACGTAAATCCATTGTTGAACCCGTCTTCTCAAATTTGAGCAAGCATTTTTTAATTAACAGACCTGATGGAGCTTGATTTTTGTGTCGTATCTTGTAATGATTGCAACACTTTCGTTGAGCTAAGGTGGCAGAATCGTTGTTCGATAGTACTCGCGTACACAAAATGCACGTTGACTACCGCTAAACGACGCCATGGTACTAAATTCCCATTGGCCGCTCTTGCAATGCGTAACCCTTCCACCCCCCTCCGCCGCCGCTGCTAGACGCGGCAACCGATTCAAATGTAAACGGACTTTTGGTCCACCCTGTATTATAAATATATTATGTTACTAGGTACATGCATTATTTTTAATATTTCCACATTCAAAACAAATTTTATTTATTCGTCTATATTTTAAACTTTACTAGCTGACCCGACAACGTTGGGCCGTACATAGCAAATAAAATACTGTTTTTAATGAATTTTTCAATAACATCAAGAATTATTTTGAATGCTCCCTGTTGTTATAATGAATTTGTTTCACAGCAGAACTGTCAAACAGTGCGTCAGTAAATTCTCTCATGGCAAATGTCTATTCTATTGGAAATAAAAGTAATTATGGGTCCCAAATCGAAATAGAAACTATCCTATTTCTCAAGTTGGACTAAACTGCACTCCATGAAGTAATCCTCATTAAAATCAGTTCATTAGTTTAGGAGTTCACTGGAAACAAACATCAGTACACTGGATTTAAATAATTTTATTTATTTATTTATTTATTTATTTATTAGAATTTCAATTTTACACTAACATTACAGGGTGATCCTAATGCGCTAGTGTAGTTGTCCATAAAAATAATTATATATAATATGTCAAATTAATAGATACAATTTAAAAGCTTAGTCATAAAGATTATAGGTGCTAGTCACACAATAATAATAATAATAAGTAGATATTAGTCACACAATGTCAAATGTCAAAACCAGTTGAAATACAATCGAAAGAACTAAATTGTAATAAACATATGATAAAAATAAAAATTTACGGGTTAATATTTTGCCTTAATATTTAAATAATTTCTATAATACAAGAGGCCGCCTTTGTGAACTCAGTCAGAGTACATCAAGAGATCGAATCGTTCTGATACGGCATTAAGAGTGCGCAGCGCTGGAGTAAGCGGCGCGTCGTGCAGTAGGTTGGTGCGCGCGAGCAGCGTCACCAGCAGCCGCGGCCGTCGCCGCTTTGCTCTGTTGTCCGGCACGTATAGTCGAAGCTGTTCTAGAGTTGCTGGGTCGTCCTTCTTACCCCGCAATACCGTGAGAAGGTACTTGGCATGTGCAACTTCCCTTCTCGTTTCCAATTTGCTGTATCCCACCATACCCAGGATGAACAAAGTTGGATACAGCAACGGATAACCAGGATACACCCCATACACGACTTATCTACGACAACGGGAACCACGAGAACTTGTAAGCGTCGGTAATAGTTCGCGGTAAGTTACCGACGCTTACAAGTTCTCGTGGTTCCCGTTGTCGTGGATGAGTCGTGCGGCGGACAACCGGTTCCGCGCGTGGTTTGTCGCTTGATTCTAACACTCGGGGTTTAGCTCGGGCGGGCTCGGCTGTAGTTGTGTTTACGTCTTTCCGATTGGGCACGGCGTTAGACAATTTTACCCAATCCCTAACCTCACATAATTTTCACTGTTTAAAACTTATCACTTGTTTTAACATATTATTTTGCTCCATAATTATCTTCTCCTGCGATAACACTTTCTCCTAACGGCTGATCACTGTTGAAGCAAGGAAATGAAAAGAACTTTCTTCGTGCTCTGATGTCAGTTTTATATAATAATATATTTAACACGGAGCGCTTAATTAATGTCTTCTGTCCGTGGCGAAAAATTAATACAACTACTTTATTTAATTATATACAATGAATTAAGCAGTATATATTTATATATAGAATATATTAAGATAGTTAAAACAAAATTTTAATTTATTGAATTTAAATAGCCGAACTATTATTACTTAGAAGTATAAATCTTGCAGTACTCAACGCCGCTAAAGAAGTTATCAGTTAAAAAGTACGCAAAAACTCGTTTGAAGAATAATTAAAAATCAGTAAACTAAATTATGAACACTGCAATATGGAGTACTCAATAGGAAGGTGTGATGGCCCTATGTAATCGACTGATAAATTGAATTTAAATAGCCGAACTATTATTACTTAGAAGTATAAATCTTGCAGTACTCAACGCCGCTAAAGAAGTTATCAGTTAAAAAGTACGCAAAAACTCGTTTGAAGAATAATTAAAAATCAGTAAACTAAATTATGAACACTGCAATATGGAGTACTCAATAGGAAGGTGTGATGGCCCTATGTAATCGACTGATAAATCGGTGTTTCATTGCTGAAAATTATTTTCAAGTTATAGCTGTGTAATGCGTATATCGGTTATATAACAACGTAGAATATTAAACAGGGTTGGAGGCTAGAATGGTTCCCTGAGGAGACGGGAATTATGCGACAAATGTGCGAAGCGGTAAGCGTTTTACGGCTGAAATGACGAACTGAATCGGATTTGGATCACGTCCTTGTGGCAAGGGTGTTTTGACTTGTAGTCGACTTGCCTGACGAATCAATAAACTGAGTATAAACTTATGTAACGACAGTGTGATCACTAGTTGTAACTTTATTTATTCACTTATTATGGGTGGGTTGCACTAACAAGTTTAGCAATAATAAATGAGTTGCATAATTTGACAATATTTAGACAACGTCATAACTTCAACTAATACCAGTAACCGTCCAATCTTCACCGGTTAAAGCTTTTAGTGACATGTCAAAAGTTTCAAATTAAAAATTTGACATTGACTTGATATTAACCTTTAACTTTAACTATGCCAAGAAAAAAAAACAGAAAACAGCTAACCCAGTCTATATGACTTATAATTAAATCAATAAATTAATGTATTTTAAAAAATTTAACTCAACAATTCATATAAAAAATATTATCAACTTATAGTTTTGTTAGCTAAGCGTCCTTTATTTATTTCTTAAACTAGATTTCTTCTGTGTTGGGTTAAACACATTTATTCTCTAAAGATTAATAATAAATCCCCAAACACTAATATGTTATATTAATAATGTATATATTACTTATATTATAATATAACATTATGTTATAACTACCAAAAGTATGCAAAAGAGAAAAATGTGCAACTATAAATATGTGTACATAAAAAACATGAAATTATGACAACACAAATATTTATACGGATTAAGAGAGACTAGATATGGCTTACACTAAATAACTAATGGCTCAAGTGAACTAAAATTATTTATGATAATAATATTTTATAGATATTTTCATTATCCATATTTGGCTGTAGTTCAATTTACAAAAAATAAGTAAAATATTTTCTAAGTAAAATATTATTATGTGTATTTTGTGCAATAGAGCATAATTTTACTTTTGCAATTGTTTTGTTTATAAAGTATTTTTATACATTTTATGATATTCTATTCTATTATTCCTACTGTGGTACTTAATATGATATGCTTCTTTATAAAATGGTGCGGTACTTTTAATGTCTTTTCTAGAAGTTCACATGATAGCGTTCCTTTGTAAGCTTTGATCCATTAATATAAGCAATATTTTAATTGATGAAAAAATAAAATAGTTAAATATACCAAAATGGATGTGTTATGTTATCAATATATATTATATTTTATAATCGCTTATCTTTGTTAGTGTAAGTTTGGCAATGTCGCTAAGACTTGGCGTACTGGACTCAAGATACAATGTACATTTAAACATTTTTTATATTCATAATATGCATTTTAGAACAAATGTTTCATGGACTTTCCTGTGTCTTCGACAGCAGATGTATACAACATCTGCTGTCGAAGATTGATTGGGGCGACCGGATGCTGTAAGAACTACAAAGGTTGTTAATGCTGTTAAAGCTAGAATTATTATAGATGTTATATTATAATATGAGGACTATGACAAATCTACCAGTATTTTCTAGTATTGCTTGAATATACCTTTAAAAATACATTGACAAAAGAACAAACACAATATATTCGATACTCAATTCAATTCAATCAAATCAAATCAAAATCGCTTTATTCATGTAGGTCACGGAAATGACACTTATGTCGAATGTCGGAAAAAAAAATTTTTTTCTCACTGAATCTACCGCTACTACAAAAAGGTTTGAGCTAATGAGAAGAAGTAGCAAGAAACTCATTGCTACTCTTTTAATTCAAGATTTACATTTTCATCGTTTTACAAATCATTTCAATTACAATGTAATATGTAAAGTGATGCAACAAAATATACCCAAACGTCAAATAGTCAATGCCTTACACGAGTAAGTTTAAAAAGTAAATGTTATTTAATACAAAACAAAACTTATTGAGTACAGTAGCTGCATATTTTTTTTATGGATATAAGGGACGAGACGATGAGTATTTCAATTATTTTGTATAAAACACAAGTAATGCAAAAAAAACAATAAATAAAATCAGATTGTAATAGAAGGTCCGAGTTATGAAAATTCAACATAAACACAACATAAGAATGACTCCTGGCTTTTGAAATGTATTAAAAGTTTCAAGAAACATTTTGAATATTTTAAGATGTAAAAATATTTATAGCTAGATTTATAGTCAGTTATCATGATGATGAAACATATTGATGGTTTTATAAATTAAAATTAAATGGTTAAAATAATAGTCTTAAAATTCGGGGAAAATATCACGTTGCACTTTTTTCCACGATCCTACTATCCAGGTCTGAATTCACTGAACCAGGCATATACAGAGCGCACGTTTTTTTTTTTAAAGAAAATAAGGGACGAGACGAGGAGGACGTTCACCGGATTCTTGAAAAACCCATAAATTCTGAGCGGCACTACAATTGCGCTAGTCACCTTGAGGCAAAAGATGTTAAGTCTCGTTTGCCCAGTAATTTCACTAGCTACGGCACACACACCGAAAACAATAATGCTTACATATACTGATTCACGGCAGAAATAGGTGCATTTGTGGTACCCATAATCTAGCCAGCATCCTGTGCAAAGGAGCCTCACCTCGCAAGGATGAAATTTCATCATCGAGTGTTACATTTCAAGATAACGTAATTGTTTTTATCTACAGCCATGCTTTAAATCCTCTATTACAGATTCTTAAACAGTTACAGTTCTAAACAGTTACAATAAGCTTATTGCCTACATTAAAACATAGAATGTCCTAATAACCATTACATCATCCAAACGAGTGTTGAAATTAAATTCAGTGCAACATTATATCATCCGATTTCATAATCACACTTGGAGAAACTATCCTTTGGATGATATTATTATGGTTAGTAAGACTGGCTTTTTTAATGTTAGCAGTAAGCTAACTGTTCCAGATCCTTTTAGAGGATTCATATTATGGGTTTAAATAAAGTCTTGTATGCAACTGTTGATAACTAGGTATTAAAACACTCAGATCGCGATACTATAATCACACTCAGCTTTGCCTCGTGTGATATGTGTATATGAACCCAAATTCGTGTTTTAATACACGCCTTATTACACAACAGTTGCATTAATAACTATTAAATAATTGTTTCACAAATGGACAGTCCTGAAACTTTCAGTATGGCCCACGTATTATTTCCGTCATAAAATTGAGATCCAACGACAAGTAAATCAATATTAACCGGAAAGTTCACAGGAAATTCTCGTATAAAACGGAGAGAACAAAATTTGTTATCATTCATATGAGCATGAAGGGGAGCTCTATATTCGGAAAGCGTACAACGGTCCCACCCATCTTTATTTGTTTTAGATTACTTTGGGTTGGAGAAAGTAGGCGCGAACAAACCGTTATCGCGTCACAGATTTAGGGATTTGCGAATAACAAACTCACGAGTATGTAAAAATGATGATGGCTATTCACTTTTATATAAATTGTGCTTTTAAAAATCTTCTTATGTATATTATTATGTGATTAGTATCAGCAATATATTGATTAGTTGGATTCTTTAGGATTCTTTTTGATGTCATTTCTAATATACTAGACACTACTACCGCTTCGGAAACAAATAGCGCTCTGAGAGAGATAAAGCGGCGCAAGAAACTCTCCCAGCATTCTTTTTTTGCGCTATTCTTAATGAAATATACAATATTATACTGTCATTGCTATTGGTATATAACAATCATAATCTAGTCCCAGGCTGTCGGATAACTTAGATATTCAGCTGTGGAGTAGTAGGATTTACGAAAAAGCCATTTTTTTATGAAACATTAATTGATTTTATTATAAAAGTGTATACATTTACCCTTAAAACTATTGTGTATCTTATGTGTTAACAAGGGTTACCAACATCATGAACTGCCATAAAATATCCCAATTAATAATTACATTTATTTAACAGGAAGCTTATTATAAAATTTATTAAAAGTGCCCATAAATGACTTGTCGACTTTACTTAGCTTAGAAGTAGGCATTCTCAGCGTATTTTTGTTTCTGGTTTTAATATTATGTATATTAAGTTTTCATAAATATAATGGTTGCAAACGGTCATAATTATAATATCTTTAAAGTTTGCGTGAATATACTTTTAAAACAATGAAAACTAGAGATTATCTACAATTATACTGTCGGTATTGCTAAGCAAAAGCTAGTAATTACCGAGGACATACAGAATCGCATTGTTAACTTGTTAGTGTAGATACGGTAATTTATCTGTCACACGCCAAATGGATACCGCGACGATTCTGGAGACGAATGCAATTACTCTTGAGTTCAGTCGGTTTAAAATTAAACGTAGAAATTATTCGGAATTGGATGATCGAATTGATGCTTTTGATTAATAACGTCCTAAGAACTATATAATTGTTATTAATATATTTTAATGATTAATACCTACGAACAATTATTCCTACCATGACACATTTCTTAATTATTTTTAAGCCTTGTAAAGTCTTGCTATTCTTAAACTATTTTTACCAGTAGGTGGCTCCTTTGCACAGGTTGCCGGCTAGATTATGGGTAGCACAACGGCGCCTATATATGTCATGAAGCAGTAATGTGTAAACATTATTGTGTTTCGGTCTGAAGGCCGTAGTAGCTAGAGAAATTATTTTCCAAATGAGACTTAACATCTTATGTCTCATGGTGACTAGCGCAGTTGTGGTGCCGCTCAGAATTTTTGGATTTTTTTAAGAATCCTGAGCCGTTGAGCCGTGAGCCTTCATTGTAATGAGCAGAGCGTCAATTAACATCAGTTGAACGTCCTGCTCGTCTCGTTCCTATTTGTCATAAAAAAGCAATACTCTTTTATGTAATCGTTTTTTCTGTAATAATCTGTACTTCTAAACGAAATTAATAAATAAACAATAAATATAATATTAATGTTTTTCAATCTTATTTTCAAGTTCAATTTAATATTGTAGAGGTATCGTCGAGTGTATTAACTAGCTTGATATCAAAAGTCACCACAACGAACATCTTAACTTGAGATGTACAAAGCTTAAACATGCAGGTCACTTCTTGTTGACAGACTCGTATAGAACAGCATAAAGCAAATTCTCATAACTATACGATTTGTAATGGAAATTTACAGAATAAGAAAACACTTTTGTAACACAAAGAAGTAAGATTTTTTGCATAGATGTTATTTTAATTTTAATTCTTGTATAATGCAAAACGAAATTATATAAGTTATTTAAAAAAATGTGGATATTATATTCCCTAACAATTTCATTTGACATTTTTTAGTATTAGCATTGTGAAAATAGAATATAAATATATTAAATATTTAATTATTTATGTTAAATAATATAAATAAATTAAATATTTTAACACATAAACGTATATACTTCTATTTACAATTACAGATGTTCATATTTCAAATTAATCTTCCATTATATTATGGGCTTCCTGGTAATGTTTTCAATTGGATCACCAACAGCATGCAGATCCCTTTTATATACTCTTCAATAATTCTGGAAAATTTACATGATACTAAAGAATTGCAATGATTTATTTAGCCTAGGTTGAATTAAGTCGCAAACATAAATATTAAATCACAGAGTACTTTACTATTCTAATCTGATTTACCCTTCACATACCTACATTACACTAGGGCCTAGTGAGTAGGTAGTACGCATATTTTTTGATGCATTGATGTTATTTACAAGTAAAACAAATCCTTAATATCTACAAGTACTTCAAGCCGTCTTATGACGTCAGCACAATCGGGCCAGACTCGTCCGGGCTAATTACCACAATCGCAAAGAATACCGGCGCGAAGTAGCGGCCTAATTCTGCTGTGTTTGTATAGGTTCCCCCCTCCACCAGAATATAGAGATTTTACCCCAGGAGGTTACCAGCTCTACCAGAGTCGGAGAATCTTTGTATTCTGGGGCGCGCATGTCCGAGGACAAACAAGGCAGCAATACCACGGCACCCTGCTCCACGCTTAATTAGAACTTTTGCAAAATTATGGGACTACACTCCTAAAACACAAAACCACGACCAGGGCCTTGCGTTTCCTTAGAGAGATGCAGATAGCTCGACCTCGCGATATATCATATTTAACGTACCTTGGGTACAAAATGGTCTATAATTTTTTTGCTTTATTTATGGGGTACGTGTGGACGTTAGGGAGGATATCTGCTGTCATCATCTCGGCAATTTTGAGGGTAGGGACCTGTCTACCCTCTGGCGCCGTGTAGATTTTGAGGATCGCGTCCGTATCTATGCCTGTGTCTAGAGCTCCCACAGTGGTAACGCACAAACGTAACATCAAAAACCCCTTTTGTCGAATCACCGCTCTTTGACAACTCTTCTCTTATAGCCTCGCATAGTAATCATCTCAAAATCTAGAGCGATTGCCAATTCAGCGGTCATCTGGAGAGCAAAGCCAAATTGGTTTCGAAAAAACGGGTCGTCATAAATAGAGCACGGCAATATTTCAAGGCTTCACTTGCGCCTTGTAGAGAGCTAGAATGTGGGCCACATTCTAGCTCTCTACAAGGCGCAAGTCCAGTCACATATGGAATATTGCTGTCATCTCTGATCTGGCGCCCAAATTGTCGGGGACCTAGTGCTCTGTAAACGGCTGGATCACTTGGTTGCGTAGAGTCATCGCTTCATTGTGTGTCTTCTACCGCATATATAAAAGCCGGCAACGCTCCTGTGATTCATCTGGTGTTGCCAAAGAATGTGGGCGGTGGTGATCACTTAACACCAGGTGAAGCGTACGCTTGTTTGTTCAACTTTTCCATAAATAAAACATATCTCTAACAATCCACGAAGTAACAGAATTTTCCATTTTAATAAAGAATAATTCGAAAAAAATACAATGAAATTGAATAATAATGAAATTCAGAGGAAATCGTACCCATCTAAATTTTATCTGGCATTATGTGGATTTTTTCGATTTATTTTGCGTATTTTAGTATAGTAGTGAATCTGCACCATCCTTGAGAACATTTTTGGCAATTTAATTTGTAGAGTTCCATAAATCATTTGGTTGGGTAAGCTGGTGGTAAGAAAGTAAGGTGAAGACAAATATTGTTAATTATCACTATAAATTACAATTTAGGTTCCCATATATACATATTCTTCTTATCAGGTTTAAATTATAATTTTTAATTTTTTTTTTTGGAGTTTACTCTTTAAGAATCGATTTTCATATAAGGCGCCCGGTATGAGAAAAATATGGATAGCAAAATCTACTCATCAAATCTCATACTAACGTTTTAGGTGCGCATCATTTCTCGCGCACCTTTCACTGTCTTGTATTTTGAAGCTTTATTATATTATTGAAATTGATTTATTGTTATACTGTCATAAAGTTAAGTGTAAATTCTATAAATTATGGAAGAATGTGGTGTAAATAATAGAGCCGGAAAATCTGATAAGCACGTAGGTACTAAGTAAGTTACAATTCATACATCACATCACTATGACATGTATTGTATATAAAATAAACATGTGTGCTTTGTATTTATTAAACATTGAATTATTCAATATAGTTCATACAAATTTATAAGAGCTATGCACATAATTAAATGTTTAATTGAACATGGAGAGTGTATATTGCGCATTTCACGCCAAATAGACAATTTTTAACCTAACCTATTATTTTATTTTTTTAATATCTATAATTTTTTTAAAGTAAGTAATATCTATGATTTATTTTCTATTAACGATTTTTGTAGTTTCAGTTACGATAATTAATGATTCGATAATATAATTATAATGATGTAATCTTTTTTTTTTTTATGAAAATAAGGGACAAGACGAGCAGGACGTTCAGCTGATGATAATTGATACGCCCTGCCCATTACAATGCAGTGCCACTTAGGATTCTTGAAACCCCCAAAACTTCTGAGCGGCACTACAACTGCGCCTGTCACCTTGAGACAAGATATTAAGTCTCATTTGCCCAGTAATTTCACTAGCTACGGCGCCCTTCAGACCGAACACAGTAATGCTTACACATTACTGCTTCACGGCAGAAATAGGCGCCGTTGTGGTACACATAATCTAGCCGGCAACCTGTGCAAAGGAGCCTCCCACTGGTAATCATGTAAGATTTACTTAAATGTAAAATATTTGTCGATCTTTTTTAATTAATACGCTTTTATTAGCTTCTGCTGTATGTCTGTTTCAGGGGCGTGCATTGAATATAGGCAAATAGGCAGATACAAATTAATTACTTGAATATCTGTGATGGTGAAAATTTTGTTCGATCGCTATTACTTTACAATACCTTCAAGTAACAACACGAAGAAAACCGCAAAAAGAGTGGTACTAAGCGAATTAATACCTACTTAATATTAGACCAACTTACAATATATAGAAATATATATTAGTTTTGAATAATAAGCAGACAGATTGTACTGTGTAATTTGTATTTTGAGTTTACAAGATTAAAAATTATATGGATTGAGATTAAAGTTGTTTTCGAACATATGTTTCAAATACATATTATTACAATAATAAGAGTTCACATTGGATCATGGATGAGAGACATCTACTGCCTCTATTGGTGACTTAAGAAATATGAAAGTATACAATACAATATCAGGTCATTATAATATTATTAGTGATCTTGAAATCGATGTTAAATTTATGCAACATTATAAATGCATGGAAAATCTACACAGTGATTGCAATTTGTATCTTTACCGCTAGCAGGCGGTAAAAACGAAAATATCTATATCATAGTTAATTTTTATAACAAAATAATTAAAAAAAACTACTCGTACCTATTATGGTTATGGAGCTACAATAGGAAAACGAATTAACATATTCTGAAGCTAATAAAAAAGCGGACTCCATGTCATTTTTGAAGAGTTTAATTTAAATTATATCAATATAAAATTATTTTGTAGAAAATATAGTTACGATGAATAATTAATTAAATTAAAATTGTGCTGTGCAATACCTAAAATAATAACTACATAATTTCATATCATTAGGTACTTGTATCTACCTAGAGTGATAAAAACTTAGGTTAAAAAATATTAGGTTGACCAATTAATGGTCCCGAAACTATACGCGTAACACAAACAACTTCAATATTTAGACCTCAAAACGTAGTGCTGTCAGACTAAGCCCAACAACAACTCGTTTGATCTTCATGCCTACCTTGCTGGAAAACCAATGCACGACCCTGGTCTGTATGTAACTGACTCCATTGGACTTGATTTTGTTTAGTACCTGTTCAAAGACAATCGTTCTTGAGGAGTAAACTCCAGTCGTGCGTCGGAGCTGACACACACACTTTTTTTTCTTTTCACTTACAAGCACATAATAAAAGCTTGTTTTAAAAAAAAAACTTCTAATTTTTTGATACAATGATACTATATTCCCAATATAATTAAAATTGTATTAAACTGTGTTATCTCTGTCTTATAAGAATAAGCGGAAGATTTTTTTTAATATATAAAAATATAAAATTATAAATATAAAATTGTAATATAGATGATCTATTAAAATTTTGTTTTAATAGACAAGATAGTCAATTAATATCCTATGAAAATATAAATTACATTATCAGATTAAATATTAAAACATTAATCATAGTAAATGTATTCATACATAACATTAAAATTACTCATTAAAATTTAAGAAGTTAAATAATATAATAGTTAACATAAAATAAGATGACAATATATTCTATCACAATGCAAATTTAAAGCAAGTTAAATTATAGAAATGAAAGTAGTAAAATATGTGAGCAGCTAAGTATTTAAGTGAGTTACCATGTTGAGTTTTAGCACTGAGTGTAGTGAATATATAAGAAATGAAGACATGTGTTACAGTTACTTCAATAGGTACTTTATAATCGACAATAACATTCATGCTTTGTGTCACGAAATATAGAGCTACATTGGCAATATCGGATCTCAATACCTTTGATTTCTAGTCTTCGTCGTAATATTAAAACTAATACGTAATTAAAAATAATACATAATATTCATGATGAAAAACTTGAAGATTTACCAAAATCCTTAGTCTAAGTACTTAGATTAAGGACTGGTCTCCACTGCGCTCCAACTAGATACTGCAGGCGTAGTCACAAAGTGCGGCAACTAGTACTACGCCCAAGTGGGCGTACTCAAGCCAGTTTCGAATAATGTGTGACTTGGACGTGCCACATGTTCTGTTAAACTTTGTACTAATAATGATAAGTGCTCAAAAAGAAACATATTATGAGATATTACGTAATAGAAATTGATTAAGATAGTAAAACATAAATAAACAGCGTAACTCGTAGAACCACAACCAGCGCCCCTAATCTGACACTCGCCAGCGGCCATATTGAATTGGCGGGAAATGCTGCACATGTTCAATTAAATTTTATCTGCTTTTACTGCATTCATATTCCAAATTTCCAATTCGTCGATGTATGTTGCGATATTGCAAACAATGTATTTTTCAATTACGAGAGAATCACAATACTATCAAATTGTTTTTATTAAAGATCAATCTGATGCTTTCATATAAAACGGTGCTTTTGTGTACGTAAGCGTTTGCGTGTTTTTGTGCCTACAAAGAATTTCATACAAAAAAACATAAAAGTATTTTATTATATACTAGATGATACCCCGCAACTTCGTTCGCGTACACACAGGGCTCAGCACGAAGTAGCGACATTTCAAATCAATTTTTAGACGCTTTTTATTAGCTTCACCTGTGTGTATGTTTGTTTGTAACGGACTCATTTGGGCACGATTTTGACCCACTTTAAACGGCCAGATTTTGTTCAAACTTCGTATATTTTTCGAGGACCGATGACAATACATTAATTTGATAAATTTATTCCATTTTTCAATTTGCAAATTAAGATTCTTGTTGATTTACATCAAATAATTTTCATCTATCGTCTATAACGCAGGATTTGATGTTAATTTTAAATTTAAAAAAAAAAATCTATTTTTAGTTCGGTTTTCTGTAAATAGCGTGTTTTTTTTGTTTTTTCGAATACTATTTATTAAAATAAAAGAACAATTACCTCTAAGATAATACTGTCGCGACCCTTTTTGTAAATAATGATGTGTTCTGCAAAGTGTTCGCAGCGCACGCGATGTAAAAATATTTAAGTTAATTTTTTTACACATTTGGTTACATTTTTGGAGTTTTAGTAAGGATCCCTAATGTGAGTGAAAAAATAATATAGCCTATGTCACCCGATGGTAGTGCAGCTTCCCAATAGTGAAAGAATTTTTCAAACCGGTTCAGTAGTTTTGGAGCCTATTTAATGCAAACAAACAATGAAATCTTTCCCCTTTATAACATTAGTACGGCTGCGTTGCCTACTCGTAGAGACGTCGCTGCATTGAGTGTCTTCTACCGCATTTATCACGGGGAGTGTTCCGAAGAGCTGTTTAACCTGATTCCTGCCGCCGAATTCCACCTTCGCACGACACGCCACAAGTTACGATATCATCCCCACCATCTGGATGTGTGGCGGTCCTCCACAATGCGGTTTTCAAGGAGATTTCTTCCTCGTACTACAAAGCTGTGGAATGAGCTTCCTTGTGCGGTGTTTCCGGGACGATACGACATGGGTACCTTCAAAAAAAGTGCGTACACCTTCCTTAAAGGCCGGCAACGCTCTTGTGATTCCTCTGGTGTTGCAATAGAATGTGGACGGCGGTGATCACTTAATACCAAGTGACCCGTACGCTCGCTTGTCCTCCTATTCCATAAAAAAAAAAGTGTAGATAAACAGCTTAGTAAAAATCTAGATGAGTAGATTGAATAATATTATATTATCATAATTTTAATCAAAACAAAATATTTTTTCTATATTCCTAATAAAAATAAATATTTTATCTGATATTATAATATTAGAATTTTATTATTATTATGAAAAATATATCTTCATTTATTTATTGTTGAAGAAAACTGCCATTAAAATCCGGTGAACGACGATAATAAGAATTGTGTATCAATGTGATCATCAGCCGGAAGACGGCCACTGATGGACAAAGGCCTCCCCCAAAGATCTCCACGATAATCGATCCTGCGCTACCCTCATCCAACGTATGGCGATCTTGATCATATCGTCGGTTCATCTTGTGGGAGGACTACCAACACCGCATTTTCCGGTACGTGGTCGCCATTTGAGGAGTTTTCTGCGCAACCGGCCATTTGTCCGTCAAATTATTACACTGCCACTTCGGATCGCAATCATTTGGGCTATGTCAGTGTCTTTGGTTCTCTTACGGATCTCTTCATTTCTGATTCGATCTCGTATGGACACTCCGACAATAGCCCTCTCCATTGCCCTCTGAGCGACCTTGAGCTTTCTCATCAGGCACATAGTTAGCGACTAAGTCTGCGACCGTAAGTCATAACTTTTATCAATTTAATTTTTTAATTTTGTATCAATATAAGAAAATATATTAAATAAACATACTTCGATAAAGTGGTGTTGCATTAATTATCTTTGCAATTTTGAAATTATTATTTGGAATGTAAATGTCTTGTACCAGCTAATATTCTACTGACCTTATTACCTTAGATTATGGATTGGTCTCCGCTGCGCTCCACCGAGAATCTAGACACAGCAGGCGTAGTTGCAAAGTGCGGCCCAATTGGGCGTAGTATTAGTTTGGCATTATTAGCTCGTTTTAATACACAAAAATCCTTCTTCAGTTTTATAATAATTTAGGTATGTAATATGCATACTTAACTCTGGATTTACAGATATAAGTAAAATAAAACACAATACTGAATAATTATTATTTTTACATTTTACTATACACTTACTCATAATACATGCCTGAATTAAATGAATATTTCACATATTTATGATAAAATATGTATGTTATCAAACCCTACGTGTAAATCAGGTCATGAAAGAATTGTTGCACCAGCTTCAGTACAAAGCGAGGAATCTGAATACGCAGTAATGAAGCGGTGTTACACTGACTGAAGGTTTTCATCTCAAAACGTTTTTCTCTTTGGGCGCAACGCTTGTATTAGCCATAAATTTGCATGAACTTACTAAACGTTTAAAATGCAAAAGTGTTGTTCTTCGACCAAGCTATTTCTGTGAATGTATGCCACACGTAATATTATCTAAATTAAACATTCATTGTCAGCTATAGGACTGTATTAATGTAGGCCATCCAACTCGATCTTCGACTGTTCTCGTCTAGCTGCTGCCAGCTACTCTGTCTGCATGTCTGTCACTTGTCAAGGTATACTAATTCAGCCAATCATACCAGTCAACGACTGACGTCTTTCTTAATTTTTTACTTTAGTTTTTTAATTGCATTTTGGCTTATATTCGTTAAGCGCGTTACGCGGGCACATTTTAGGGCTAATATTTATAAATAAACAATGGATATGACAATATAGATCAAATGTGGATCATTTGGTGGTTTGTGAGGCATTATAAAGGACGGGCTGGATATAAAAATGTATCAAACAAATACCTTTTTTCCAAGTCCAAGAATATTAATTACTGTTTGCTATTACTTATAAAAGTTAAAACATGTTATATATACATAGGTACGTATATATAAATACTACGTATACATAGGTACGTATGTATAAAATTATTATATAACTATTAAATTCTTCTAATTTGAGGTCTTTTAAAAGTTCAATAAAATTGATTTAAAGTAAACCATAATGAAAACATGCAAAAACTGCCAAACAAATGGCTAACTTTTAAAAGACGTCATGGACTCAGGAGAGTCGTTTAAATAAAGTTTGTTCTCTGATTTATATGAAAAGTTAACTGCAATACATACTCAGAGATGTCCATTTGATTGTTTTTAAGTTACTTAACTCATGAATACTTCTATTTTGCTAAATGTTATACAAGTACGAAACTTGAATATTCTCCAATTTTGTAATAGCTCAATGACAAAGCATGACAGCAAGTAAAACACAGTTATAATCGTAAAAGTAGGGACACCACAATAATTAACACAGAAATTACGAATACGTAATAAGAATGTGGCGTTCCCGGCATGCGCGTGCGACACAAACACCCCGCTTGACTGCTCTTCCCTGACTGCCTACACGACGCGCGCCAGACGTTTGATCTCGACTGCACTCGCACCGCCCACTGATTACACCCAAGCGAAGACTAGTACTGAAACACCTTCGTATTCGCTCATGGTTCGACGCTCCTGACTATGACATATACGGTTTCATATGAGCTGTGTTTCCACCTTGAGTACCTATAGTCATAGATGAAACGTATAATTCAGTGGTATAATTAGAAATTAGCCGCATGCGATTAAATTTTTGACACAATACGCGTAGCTTATCATAATAAATTATAGAATAATATTATAAAAATGTTAAAGTATTTATTGAATTAATTACTTACCATATTCAAACAAAAGTTGGTTAAAGAGAATAAATTTCTCGCAAGACTGGTACGTGAAGCCATTGAAATAAAAAAAACACCCAAATTTCAATAGAGAGGACGGTCTAAAATTATCTATCACCTGGGATACAATCATATATAAATTAAAACCCACAACTACACATACCAAAAAAGAAGAGGACACTGTCAGTAAATATTGAAAAAAAAAAAAAAGTTAACAGCAAATACATAAACCTCTGAGGCAATAAATGGCGCTAAACATCGTAATGACAACTATGACAAATACTATCTTTGACTAATTTCAGCTGCAGTCCCCCTGAAAACGAGATCTCGAAAGGTCTTGAAACGTCGGGTTTACTAAAATAATAATAAAAATGTAATTTTAATGCAAAAATCTAATATAAAAGCACAGTTACGATTACACGCGCTTTAATCCTTTAAAAGTGTTTTATTTAAATGTGTAACGATCGCGTTAATCAAAAAAAAATATATAAATAGGATGCTGACCTCATCACACAATTTTAATTACTTTATTTATTTTAAACTTTATAGAACTAGGCTAACAGTTTTTAGTTAGAGCTTAAATTGTAAATATTATTTAAACATTTTAAGAGAATTTGTGCTCATATAATATGTAATATGATTACAAATATCAGTGTCATTTCTTATTCAGTTACGACAAAACTGAAATTTAAAGTTACGTTTCAAATGTAATGTAGATACACCACGCCAAATTTACAAAACATTAATAATTCTGTAGAATCAAAATTTCATTTAATGACCGAATATATAGCAAAACTATTTGAACTACTGCAATTCATACTTGAAAATTTCATTGTTCTACCCAGTCATAGTGGAACACAAGTTATCAGTGAAATCTCAGACACATTGTCGCAGGAAACGCTTTCATATGTGGTCGTATATAAATTCTGCAAATGACAAATGTCATACAACGAGCAATTTAATTCATTATTATTGCATTTAGTAGTGTGAGTTGCCGCTTGTAATCTGATTCTTGGTCATGCTGAGTTAAGTCTAGATTATAATTTTTATATTTTAATGTATATTGCTTATATTAATGATCTTACTTACTTACTTAGGGTCAAATAAACAAAATATATTATCTTAAATTTCATTTTCTGCCACTTTAAGAACCTTGTAAACGGTATTCACATTCTTGCAACGATAAGTTTGCCTGGTCATATTGGATTTAGATAATCATAATAGCTTATGCACGTCGCACAGAACTTAGGGATTTAAAGAACGGAGGATGGCCAGTAGCATCCTTCCGTGAGAGCATCACCATCTACTGCAATCGTCAACCCGCCAACCAGCCAAGCGTGGCATTTATGGCAACAACGCTACGACAAACGAAGATCATTGATCGTGGCAACATATAATGTTAAGACACAGCAGAGATCTGGGCGGTCACGGTGTTTGAGTATCTCCAGAGATGCCATATTAATTATCGGTGTATCGAAGCGTAGAAGTGTGTATGGAAATAAGATTTAAATGTTAGTGAAACTGACGTCGTAGTGGGCAGGGCACATATCTTCACGGATAGATGGCCATTGGGGCAGCAAAGCTCTGGAATGGCGACCACGTACCGGAAGACGAAGTGTTGGTAGGCCCCCCACAAGATGGACCTACGATCTGGTCAAGATTGCCGGAATAGGTTGGATGAGGGCAACGCAGTATCGATCGCCGTAGAGATCTTTGGGGAGGCCTCTTCGAAATTTTTTGTTGAAGGAATGTTTTATTTAAAAAAATATGTGTGTGTGCAAGTCACACAGGGTAGGAGTGAAACTTCTGAAAAGTTCCTGATTAAGAATACTCATTGAAAAGTATTAAATAAATATACAGTCGCTTCATGTGAACTGTATATTTATAAATACAAAAAAATATAATTACGATAATTGAAAATAATTCATAATTCAAATTGCGAGACTCGCGATTCCTTTCAGCACTAGTTTTTAGCATAATTGTAGAATTAATTTATTAATGAGATGAAAATATTCACACAAATAAAAATGCATTAACATTAAACATGCTTGCTTTATATTAAAGCTTTGCATAGTAGACGATAGTGGGGACGCTACGAAGCATCGCACAAAGACGACACCGAGAACGCGTAATGTTTTCTATCTCATTCTCTCACTGGCTGAATCCTATACATTTACCTGTTTGTGTCTCTATCGTCTCGCTTTTTCGTTTCATCGAGTTTCAAATCACAAAGATCGATCCATCGCCCACAAAATATGTGTGGGGTGTAAAGATTGCATATTTAACCTATCACCTAGGTGAGTCTCTCATAACCTCAATTGAATAAAAATATAAAATCTTGATCAGCAGTGAATTAATAATATACTGCCGATCAAGCGACTGATCACTACATTGAGACCATTCTGGATCTTAATTATATCCTACTTAAGCGATTTAAGGTGTTTCCTTCTTATTATTTAAATTCTGTCCATAATTTGAAAATGTAAGGTAAACACGTAACCGAAAACATGTAGTTTGATTATCACATAAAATCCGACGACCGCTCCTGGAGTATTTACGGTGTTTATTTGATTTTTACTTCGAGTATTTTTCTGTCCAGGTAACTATGACAAATTGTATTTATTAATTATAACATAATATTTATTTCACGATTTAGTAGCACTGGCTTCGTGTGGCCTTAAATGCAATATTGTAACAAAAATAAGTCGTCTTTATAATTTTTATACATATGATATAGATGTATTTTATACGCTAATTATAATAAGCTCCATAAAAAATCTATTCATAATATTATGTTTAGGATGATGACTTTTTCAGGCCCGTTGTTTTATTCCCCGCAAATTCCAGCTTGGTGTAACAGTAATTAATGGCTTCCACGTGCTAACTCGCTCAAGTTTAAAGTAATCTAAAATAAACAAAAAAGTCTGGTTGTACGGATAAAGGTAGGGTTCCCTTTTATGATCGTAATATTAAGAATCATAACAAAATTTGTGCTCCCTATTTGATAGGAAAATTGCCTGTGAAGTTTTCCAAGTAATATTGATTTTCTTGCTAGAAGAATGAATTTGTATGTTGACAAAGAGTAATTTAATAGCATACTTTGCTATTGCCACACATAGCCCTTTCTTCCATTCATAATTAAAAGCCCGTCGCGACTTTGACTTTGACTTTGACTTAACAGTCGATTAAAAATATTAATTCAAGATAAATATTACGCTTTGTTCAATTGTAAATCTTCATTGGCTCTATGTTTTCGCATATCTTGTCTATCCATAAGTTCTTTTACAAATAAAAATATATTGATTTTTAATGAAGTTATCAGAGCTGCTTCAATTGTTGGGGATCCACGGCTCTGTGATCCATACACTGATAACACTGTTTCTGTGGCGTGTCGTGCGAAGATGGAAGCTCTTCAGATCACTATAATAGATGCGGTAGTGCCATTTGAAGCAGTTCTGCGTTGCACGCGGTCAAATGGTTCGAACTGATACTGGGGTGTGCAAGACCAGAGATGACAGCAATACTCCATCTGTTGCCGGACCTGCGCTTTGTAGAGCGCTAGAATGTGGGCCAGCTTGAATATTGCCTTGCTCTATTTATGATGCCCAGCTTCTTCGAAACCAATTAGAATTTCGAAGCCTAGGCATTCAGATGACCGCGGAATTTGGAAAACAAATTAAGACATATTTTTTAGTTTAAATAATGATTGTGGTCTTATATTATTAAGTGTATTTTATCTTGATTTGGATTTAAAAGAGAACATAATATATACATGAAATTGAGCATTTTTATAAGAACTTGTAAAGTTTTCCATATAAGATTAAACAACGAATGCTGCAAGAGGCTCTAGAGAGCCGTTTGAATAAAGTTAGCGGCAAACCGCTAAATCAAAATTTATTTGAAAACTTCACCGCGATACATGCCGAGAGATGTCCATTCGTGTTGTATTTATTAACAACACTTTCAAGCATAAATACTCATTTCACAAAACTAGAGCCAAGACTTGAAGAAAGTCTAAATTTGTTACTTATAAAATTGCCACTTTTCTACTGAGAAATTCTTAACCATTGTATTGTCATTATTTTGATAAAAATCATTTATCGGTGTTTTTATGAAAATAAGGGACGAGATAAGCCAGACGTTTAGCTGATGGTCGTGATGTTGTTAACACTTCTGCATACTTATAAAGTTTGAAAATTTAACCATTTTAACGATAAAAGGCTCAAAAAGTCATCTCTCCTGTATATCAGTTATTTTAGTGTATTAAAATGATTAACTATGCCACAGGTACTACGCCGAATGGAAAGACAATAAAGTGTGGGGATGAATAAATAATATTTAAATAAACTTTCTAAGGTATTTTATTTCAATGTGTGATAGTCGCATTCAAAATCAGTATAGCCATACGCCACAGACTCACTGTCCTTCACAATCTAGATGTGTGGCGTTCTCCACAGTACGAATAATTTACTAGAAAGTATATTATTATTATACTGTAACAAAACCGTAAAACACTTTTGTATTTTATATTTGCACATCGTAAAACAACCCGCCTAATCTGACACTCGCAAGTCGGCATATTGAATTATTGGCGGGAAATTCTGCACATGTTCAATTAAACTTTATCTGCTTTTACTGTATTCATATTTCAATTCTAAATTTATTGTGATATTCATTGCATTGTCCTCTCCAATTACGTGAGAATCACAATTCAATGATATCACATTTATCATACATTCGAATTGATTTTATTTTGTCCAACGTTTTACACAATTCATATACTCTTTAAAATCTAATGAATAAAAGTATGTGCATTATTTATTGAAAGTTGCTGTTGACTGTATTATGAATTTAGGTATGGAAGTAAAAATGTAACGGCTTGCTTTTTTAACAGCAAAGTGTTACAAAATAACATTGGCTACAATATTTACATATTTTTTATATAATTTTTTTGTCACTTTACGTTCCAAATGATAATATAACACATTTCTACTAGTATCAGAACTATTTAAATAGGTATTTACAAAATAAATACTTTCCTTAATAATTATTTTATTACCGTAGATATATCTTTAAAACTGGGGTTGGATACACAAAGTGCGAAGCGGAGAGATAAGCTAATATACATATAAAATAGATATATTATAGCATTTAATTACAATGGTGGCTTTGATTTTTTATTATCATTACAATTAAACCATAAAAAAGTTACAAAAGCAGCTATGTCCTAGGATTTAAAGCAATCAAAAGCCATCTTAAGCGTATGCTTAACCAAGTTATCGATCATAAAAACACACAAACCATACGGTTTGTGTGTTTTTATGATCGATAACTAATTCAATGAAATACTTCTTAATGAAAGTCTATATAAATATTAAAACTGAAATTTCTTTTTGAGTTTGCAAAATAAGTTAAGGTAGAATAAAAGTAAAGAAAAACGTTTGTCCAATTAGTTTCTAATTAGGTTCTTCAGGTCTGTGAATAAGGCTGATATTTTCTTTAAGGCTTTCGAAATTAACGCTATTAATTATTTCAATATTAGATATAAAGACCATTGCCAATAATTTAACCAATAAGTATTTTTTTTTTCAAACAGTTGAATATATAGAATTTTACCAATTGAAATTGCAAAGAACCTTATAATAAGGGCTTAGAATACATTTCACTGTCAAACAAGCAAACGTTATGACAAGATCTGAAAACTATGAATAGGCTTTTCAAAGAGTATGTAAATACTACGTATGTTATAAGGGGCGGGACTGCTTAAGTAAAAATTGAAATTTAGTTTAGTATGAAACGTACAGTCATTTGAAATAGTAATAATTACAGTATCGCGATTGGCCAAGAAGTATAATGCGGCTAAGTTTGAAATCGAACAGTTGCTTAAAACGTAGTGGATTTCAGCTAACTCCTTTTTAACACGATTATAGCCGTCATCTGTCAATCTGTCAATGACAGCACGTTTCATGCAATCGAGTGAATCGCTTTTTTCTTAAAGAGTTTCGCTAGGCTGAGGCTTCAACAAGTTCAAAATGTCCATCGTATCGAACAACAAGGACGTAGCTTTGAATACAAAGTTTTGTACTTACTAAGAAATAAATATTATTCAATAAAAGATAGTTTTTATTACTTTGTGAGGTTAATAAACAGTTTTCTTTAATATCAGTATTCAGTACTAAGCTGAAATAACCTTTTAAAATTGAAATATAAATTAATTCAAACAAAACAAATCATATAACTATATTTACAATACTATGACTACATAAAATTAAAACTATCATTACGTGGAAGCGTACCTAGAATACTGGCAGCATTACCGCGTTGGATAGCTAGGCTGATCCGTTGACCGAAATAGCTGCTAGCGCTTGGGTTTCCAGTAGACTTTTTGAGGCACGAAGATAGTTCTTGAATACAATAAATAAATATAAATACATTAGTTGATTTTTCATCATCAGTGCTTGTCGCCACGTTAATGTATGGAAGTAAGAGTTGGATATGACAGAAGAAGCTTAAAGCAGAGTTAATGCAGTTGAGATGCGATCACTGCATAGTATGTGTGGGGTAAGACTGATTGATAGAATTCCGAATGCGGTAATACGAGCGCGCTGTGGTTTCAAAGAGGATGTTGTGACAAGGACTGAAAAAGGAATGCTGAAATGGTTTGGACACGTGGAGCGAATGAGTGAAGAAAGAATGACGCATCAAATATATAAGGCAATGTGTGTGGGCAAGTCGTAGAACATTCGTCCAAAAAATTTGGGACGTTTTCAGAAAAGGAATGGTCCGAAGCACAAGCAACCGGCGAGCATGTATGAAAAGAGTAATGAATGTAGAGGAAGCGTGTGAGGTTTGTAAGGATTGAAGCAACTGGCATTCTATTGTCTCTGCCTAGCCCGACGGGAACAAGGCGTGAGTGTATGTATGAAAGAATGAACAATAGTTGAAATTGTATACTTTAATAAAAAGAGCACAAAAAAAGAATGCTGGAAGAGTTTCTTGAGCCACTTCTTCTCTTCCAGAGCGCCATTTGTTTCTGAAGCGGTAGACTGTAGTAGTCTACCGCTAGATATATACTAGATACTAATCTAGTATATTAGGAACGACATCAAAATTATTCATCAAGAATCAATTTTGAGAATATAAATGCCTTTTTGCATCTTAATAAGGAAACAAGCCTTTCCACTAATCTCATACTAAATGTATGGGAGTATTTAACCCTTCGCGATCCGATGCCTCTAAGCTTCAATTCCTGTATATGAATTGAAAATCTGAACTTAATACGACCCCTTTCATTGATTGACTAGTATAAGCTAGTCTTATGTAAACCATTTGAAAGCGCTCGGCTTTTCCGACACACCTGAGGTCACTGTATAAACTGTGTCAGTAGTATTAATATCAAAATTTAGGATATTTCTCTTTTGATTTTTAAAAAGTTATTGATATCATTTTACTGTTTAGATAACGAACTTTTGATATTAGATTAAAGTTTTTAGATATATTTGTAGTAGTTACCGAATAGTCGCCTTGTCACTATTAACGATTACACCTGCATATTTCGGTTTCTGACCTACATAAGCTTCTAAATTAAAAATAAGCGGCCACGTTTATCATTCTCTTATTTTAGAAGTTACAGGGGGGGCACATTTTATCACTTTGGAAGTGTCTCTCGCGGAAACTATTCTTCCTTCGTTTTTTTTGTATTTTTTTGTTAAAATCTTAATGCGGTTCACAGAATACATCTACTTACCACGTTCCAACAGTATAGTTCTTATAGTTTTCGAATAAAGTGTCTGTGACATACGGACGGACAGACAGACAGCATGGCGAATCAATATGAGTTCCGTTTTTTGCCATTTGGCTACGGAACCCTAAAAACTGTTATTAATGAGAATAGAATATCTAATGAATAGTTATGATAAGCATTACTTGTTCACAATGACTATGATTTTCTATTTACCGTATTCACATGAAATATTATTGCTGCTTGTTTGATGTTGTTGGATTTTACGCCATTTTGAAACTGATTAGTACGCGTAGAGCAGCGGCTTAAAACCTCACAGGGATCAAGTTATTTGCATTGGTGTTTCGAGAATCTGCAGCAGTGCAGATGAAAATATTGTGGTTACGAGTAGAATAGCAAATGAATTAATTATAAAATACTATAACTAAATAAATATAGGTGGAAGCAGTGAAATTATATATTGCGAATTGTAAATACCAGTAGCCTTTTAAATCAATTTCAAACGGAATGAGGCTTGGAATGTGTGTGTTTATTATCTCATATTAGCTCCACCGTATATACGGTTAAAAATGTTAGATTTTTGTTTGTAACTATGTATTTATAACTAGTAAATTGGACTCATTGTGCTAAAAATTAAATTTATGAAAATTTACGTGTACTTCTGTAGTGTGTTGGCGATCTTTATATCGTTTTAGGTTTAAATAAAGAAAATCTAGCATTCGAAAACAGAATACAATTTGCCGACGTAGAACTGATGACCATAGTTTAGGTTTAAAAGTATCTTAATACATATCAATATATTCATTTATTTAACTTGTTATATTCATTGCTTATATCTTACTTTATATTAACTTACAAGTGTATTGAATATCACTTTTCTTGTCTCGAATTATACACAAACCTAATATCAAGTTTTTTACAATATTTGTAAGTAAGCTAATAAAACAAAAATATTTCAGATCTATAGATATATGGTGGAGATATGAGGTAACAAAAAAACATACAGTCGAATTGATTACCTTTAGTGTATGTGGTATGAATGTAATAGTTACTCTAATAATTTGAGTACAGTACCTTAGTCAGAAAAGAAGAAAAAAAATACGCCATTCATAGAAGGAGAACATAAAATATAAAGCACTTACACAAACACTGATAATAATACATACTACATGAATAACACAATACAATACCACAATACCTTAGAAATTAATTAACAAGATTATTTAAAAGAAATTACAGTTATGAGATGCGTGAGCTGGAATAAATCGAATGTCATTCTAGTATTTTGTTAAGATCATATTATGGCCAAAAATATTTTTGCCTACCCGCAGAATTTCAGATTATTTAATCGCGGTACGCATACTAAGCGTATGACTCTGTCATAAAATAATAAATATTATAATTATTTTGTATGAGGCATAAAAAGGCATAAAAGGCATTTATTTTCTCAAAATTGATTCCTTTAGAACTCTCTTTGATGTCATTTCTTATACTACTAGATACTACTACCGCTTCGGAAACAAATGGCTCTCTGAGAGAGAAGAAGCGGCGCAAGAAACTCTCCCAGCATTCTTTTTTTTGCGCTCTTTTCAATAAAAATATACAATATTGTGAAGTAATTTCTATCGCTATAAAATAATCACAATCTAGTCCCAGGCTGTCCGATCATTTCGATATTCAGCAGTGGAGTAATAGGATTTACGACAGAGCCATTTTTTTATAAAACATTTAAATTTATTTATAGATTATGCCTGAACAGTGGCTGGGACTTTATTGTAGAAGTGTATACATTTACCCTTAAAGCTATTATGTATCTTATGAGTGTAATGAATGTCAGAATTTTCTGAGTTTTAGTGTAATGCCTGATTGTGTTATGTTTTAATAGATATATAAATATGAAATAAAATATTTAAATACTTGTTTGGGTAGTATATACATATGATAAAATACATAAACTAAAATAATGTGTAACTAAACTAAAAGAAAAGTGAGAAGTATTCTAAGTGTAAAAAAAAACTAGTGTGCTTTTACGACTGAAGTAAAAAAAAAATTATATATAAAATTGTTCAAGATCGAAATAAAATTACGAAATAATCAAGAAATCACCCTTCGCTTAACTCTTGCCCCATTACACTTTTCGTAACGCTCTCGTCACTCATTCACCAGCTTACTCCCCAAGTCAAGCTCGCGTAAAGAAGTTCTATTACAAAAATTAATTTATAAGACGTATATAGAATAACTAGCTGACCCAGCAAACATTGTTTTGCCATATAAAGTATAATTTACGCGATAGTTTTATAAGTAATAAAATATTGCCTATTTTATAGCCTGTACATCATTTTGTTCTATTGTCAATAGTTTTTGCAGCGCACGCAAAAATAGGTTTTCGATTTTACACCTTGTGTTACAAAATAGCAATTTTATTATGGATCCCTAATTTTGAAAAAAAAACATAACCTATAGCCTTTCTCGATAAATGGACTACCCAACACTGAAAGAATCATTCAAATCGGACCAGTAGTACCAGAGATTAGCGCGTTCAAACAAACAAACACTGCAGCTTTATAATATTAGTATAGATAAATATTATAGAAACATATTATAATATGTAATGTAATATAACGTTTTCGTCAGCAGTTTTATTTTCTTAAAGTTATAGATAAAGAATTTTTTAAAAAACCATGTGGATTTTGATTTAAGATAAGTTCAAACTTTTCGAGAGATATAAAGTCTGCAAGAATATAAACACGTCTTGGAGAGTCTTGCCTGCAGTGCCTACTGATTTATTTGAAAAGTTATCTCCTAAAATTCTTCCTGTCTTAGATGGAAACATAAATAAACCTTTAAGTTCAAGAATGGAAACTTTACTTGCTATTATTTTGTACTTCAAAACTAAGTAATTAGTAAATTACGGAAATATGTTGCAATTTTATGGTTGCTACCATTTTTAAATAGTGAGCACACATTGCATAACCACGGACGAGTAAAAAAATAAGGACTCCGTGTCACCTTACATAAAAATGAGGCACGAAAAAAAGGCGGTAAACGTATACATAGCCTAACGCAGACACTTACACTAATACAAGCTGATCGGCCGCCATTATGATTTTTTGCCATCTCCTGTGACAGATCAGTTTGCGTCGCAATATAATATTTTAAAAATGCCATCGTGCGTTGTGAAAAAGTGTAATATCAATAATACAAAAGTATTTGTGGATATATGATTATTTAAGGGAGAAAAAATTGTGTAACTGGTATACCTCGTAACCACACGCACACCCTAGCATAAAGGTGCTTCACTTGCTAACATCACGGCGCGGAGTCCATATTTTTTTACTTGTCCGTGAGTATAACTAATCAATGAGCAGTCCCTTTTTTGTTCTTAAGCTATCTTCCACCATCGCTCATTATAAGTGTACCCGGCCTTTTGCGACTAACGACCAGGTGCTTTAGCCGTACGGCCTATGGGACAATACAACCAATACCTTGCTAATGCCGTTATTTTTATAACATAATAATATTGTATGAAATTCTTTTTGTTTTTATGAAATAAGGGACGAGACGAGTAGAACGTTCAGCTGATGGTAATTGATAAGCCTCAAAAATTCTGAGTGGCATTTTCAATTGCGCTCGCACCTTGAGACTTAAGACGTTAAGGCTCAAATACCCAGTATTTTCACTGGCTACGGCGCCCTTCATACAGAAACACAATAATGTTTACACATTACTGCTTCACGGCAGAAATAGGCGCTATTATGGTACCCATAATCTAGCCGGCATCCTGTGCAAAGAAGCAGTAATGTGTAAATATTACTGTGTTTCGGTCTGGAGGGCCCCATAGCTAGTAGTAGCTGGAATCTGCTATATATCTTGGCATTTCTCTTATTTCCACTTGCAATGAGGCTCACATATTGAAGGATTTGCTAATAGACTTAGTTCTGCAGCATATACGGTTGAAAAGATGAGACAATTAACTTAAATAGATACGGTGCGACTAGTTTACTTTAGTTATTTTCATAGTTCGTATGTCCTTTAAAATATTGTTGTGGGGCAGTGCAGCTGATATTAATACCATATTTGTGCTGCAGAAGCTCATTCATCATTATTGCACGTCGGACGTCCGAAAAATATTAAAATACAATAATTGAGGATGGGTTGTGATTGTTTCTGAAATTAAAAAAAGTGGTGAAGTCCGTGACGTCACTCTTCCTAACAACGTCTAATAAAAACGGTGGTTTAACTAAAAAATTCATCGATGAAATGTAATTTTTTGAAGGAGTTTCCGCAATTAAATATACTGAAATATTTATATTTATCCCTACTTAGTCGCTGGTGGATTCAAGACATCTTTCTCTAGTATGTTGCTATTACGAATTCTATGGGAAAAACAGACGAGTGGAGATAATCTTACAGATACATATAAGCTATTTACTTAATTTTTCCAAGCCAGGTTGACACATTGTGAAATGGGGAAACTCGTATTAAATCATGCAGCAGCACGTCGCTAAGTGTTACCTGTAAAATAACGATAAGAAAACCACCTAAGCTATGAAGCCTGTTAGAACAACATTCGTTACTGCCTATCCTTTTGGAGTCTAGAGTTACAATCTCGTATAAAGGAGTACAGATCCAATTAAAAGATCGTTTGAGCTTGGTATAACTATATGCAAAGTGTTAAGTTTTATGAAAGATAAGAAATGAAACACATATTTTTAGTGGCAGTTCTTGCTTTTAACCCAATACACGCTCTTACACTAGGAAATTATTATTATTCTTGAGCATAGAAAAGACTTCGAAAGTCAAAGTCAGTATCAATTAAAACCGTCTCGAAATAAAAATGCATGATCTTTTTATACTCTATAATATACGTTACATACAATACATTATAAGTTACAAAATACCCCGTAAAAATATAATTAATTATCATAGCCAAAAATTTTGTCAACCCTAGTAAGCTGAAATATCAGGGAACCAGATTATTAAACAGAAAGGCCTACGTACCTATTTTATCTAATAATTGTCTATTTTATAAGTTTTTCTATTTTTTATTCATAAATTTTGGTTACCTCAATACAAGGATGTCATTATACTCTTACATACATTTTTTGAATTTAGTTTAAAAATGGTTATATGAAGGAAAGAGTGTATTTCGGCGATTGCCCAACGGTTGCCGAGATGGAACAGCGTGTTGGATCGGTTTTCGCATCAATAACATCGACGATTGTGCGAAATGCCACACAAGCCATATCCCGACAAGCGAGGTTGTGTATTGAGCAAGGCGGAGCTCACTTTGAGCCGTTTCTGTAAATTTGACGTTTATTATGAAAAGTTAAGTGATCGTTTAGGTTGTTTCGTTAGTTAAGTTCTTTTAAAATTTTTGTGGTTCCGCGAATTAGATAGAAATATAGATAAATTCTGTGTAGTTTACTATTAGCAATATAGTAAAATTATATTTACTGAAATAGGGTTTGCACATCGGTGAAATTTTTTTTTTTTCAATTTTTTTTTGGGGTTTGTTATACAGCATTATTACGGTTCTTAAATATTGTGAACTTCAGCTTTACGGGTAGTTTGATAACATCCTGTATAAAGCACAAAGACATCTTAGTGAAATCATTATCTTCTTTAAATTTATCAGCAGATGCCGAGAGTTGGTTCCATAGCTATTTGATAGGGCGACGACAGCGTATTAAAGTTGCGGATATACAATCATCCTGGGTTCATGTTTCTGCCGGTGTTCCACAGGGAGGTGTCCTTTCTCCCTTGCTTTTTTCAATATTTATAAACTCCATCACTAGCTATCTAAATTCTTCTTTCCACTTATATGCTGATGATGTTCAAATTTATAGGCACTCCACGTTATCTGATTTACAATCTACAGTTCATAGTCTTAATAAGGATCTCGCTACCATATGCGAGTGGTGTAAAAATTATGGTGTAATGATAAATCCAGGAAAAACGCAGGCAATTATCTTAGGCAAGCAACATCTGATCTCTAAAATTGACTGGGATGTACTGCCTAGACCTCGTGTCAATGATGTTTTAATCCCTTTTAGTAGTAATGTCAAAAATCTAGGCTTACATATAGATTCAAATTTTTCTTGGCAGACGCAACTGAATGAATTAAGTAAAAAAGTTTTCTCCGCACATGGATCCCTGCGCCGGTTACGTAATCTTCTCCCAGTACCTAGTAAAATATGTCTTGCGCAGACTTGCCTGCTCTCCATTCTTGATTATGCAGACATTTGCTATCCCGACCTTACCGAGGTTCAGCTGGATAAACTCGAACCTACAAAATTTATGTATTCGCTTCATTTTTAACCTACGTAAATACGATCATGTCTCCTCCTACCGAAAAAAACTCAACTGGCTTCCTATACGTCTACGTCGCAATTCCCACATTCTACACCTTCTTTACTCCATAATTTTTCACCAAAACACTCCTCTTTACCTTAAAGACAGATTTGAGCTACTAGGGTCTCAGCATGAGCTTTCGTTGCGCTCTGCTGCGAAACAAATACTAAATGTTCCTTTCCATAAATCTGATAGCTATCACTCTTCTTTCACTATTAATGCCATCACTCTTTGGAATCAACTGCCGCTTACTATCCGTCAAGCACAATCATTAGCATCCTTTAAAAATCAACTAAAAAAACATTATCTGTCCTCTATTTGATAGAATCTATCTGTATGTATCCACCAACATAATTCAACAATTCTGAAATGTTAATTATTGTTCCTACTTTTTACATATTTTACTTTCTTATAAATTTATCTATATTTTAGTATAGTATATATTATGTGTGTCTATATTTTTGACACTTCTTACCCTTTTAATGTACTGCCTTTCTCTTTTATTGTATTACAAATGGTTGCCTGGAAGAGATCACTATATAGTGATAAGGCCGCCATTTGCACCATATCATGTAATTATGTATGTTAGTAATTAAGTTATATTTTGTTAATGTGGTGCCAAAAAAGTGTAATAAATAAATAAAAAATAAAGACGGTGTTGGAAACTTTATTCCTTAGTAACCACTATAGATAGGTACAGAAACGAGTTCTTGTTGCTAGCTGGAAACCCACACACATCATATCACATCAAGTGTTATAACTAACTCTACTATCCTTCAATGCTGAATCGATTATTGATTATAAAAAAAAACTGTCTTCACTGTACTGAATTTATTCTGTCTTACGTGTTTTTATTAGGCATAAGTACCCACAAAACAATACTACTACTACTGGTTTTGTACATAACTTAATTTACTTGTTAATAATTACATTTTGAAATTGAATTGAATAGGTACAGACCTACGTAATATATCGTTAGAAAGGTCTTGATGAGGAAAGCTTAAAATTATTAAAACTGTCGGGATTAAAAGCTATTCAGGTTCAAACATTTCCCAAAGAGTTTGATTTAAAATGAGGTTTGTTCAAAGTATTAGTAAATTTCAGCCACAGAGTTAACGTTATCATAACGGGTAAGGGTAACTAAGGTATTGGGGTAACTATACCTAATGGCATCGCTCCACTTGGAGATCACCTGGATGACAAATGTTTCCGTTCAACTAGAGCCGATAAAAAGGTCATATGCCTCAAGCATACTATCTCAAATAGAGGTAAGGAATAGTGTTATCTGAAAATCAAATTAAACCGCTTGTCGCATGAGTGTTGTACGTAGGACGGACTCCTGAAGTATAATTACCGTGCTTATGGACGGGTGAGACTAAAAACCACACAAATCCATTGTTTATAAATCAAGTGAACTTTATATATCATATATATATATATATATATATATATATATATATATATATATATATATATATATATATATATATATATATGTAATATATGTAATATATATATATATATATATGTAATACATATATATACCCGAAAAATTTGTGGAGTTTCTGATTAATCCAGGTTTTCTTTTTATATCGTTTTAATAATATTTTACTTAAATAATATGTAAGGGCTTGCCAAACTTAGAGTTTGAATAATAATGCAGATGCTGATAATCAGCGCCAGTACTAGTTTATAGCACAAGCTAAAGTAAACTAGTGTAGGTACATACAAAGAAATGGTGAAAAATCTTTATGACAAAATATTATCTAATTGAGCTCAAAAAGCGGAAAATTTAATGTGCATATAGTTTCCGGAAATATCTCAATAATTTCCCTTAGGAATGGCGGTCACGAAGGAGGTCTAGTTACTGTATTTCCGCCTTATATATTTACAAACGAAGAGGGTTGTCTTGCACAACAACTAATACTGTTATGTCTTGATTTGCATTAAGGTATACACTCCGGGATAGGACTTTGTAGATCGTTTTTATTGACTTCTCTACTGAATTATGTAGTTTCCTCAAAAAATAACAGGACGTTAGGCTGATGGTAATTGATACGTCCTGCTCATTACAATGCAGTGCCGCTCAGGATTATTGAAAAACACAAAAATTCTGATCAGCTCTACAATTGCGCTGGTCATCGTTGAGACATAAGATGTCAAGTCTCATTTGCCAAGTATTTTCTCTAGCTACGGTGCCCTTCATAACGACACACAGTAATCCTTACATGTTACTGCTTCACGGCAGAAATAGGCGCCGTTGTGGTACTCATAATCTAGCCGGCATCCGGTGCATAGGAGCTACTCCCACTGGTAAACATTAGGTATAACTGCATCCCATGAGGCATTTCTAAATATTATTTTACAATAATTAGTGTAAAAAGTATTTTTTACAATGCGGGAAAATATGTTCTATATGAAGATATACCACATTTTATATCTTAATAAGTCTACGTGATCTTCCAGGTATAAAAATGCAAAATATAATAATAATAATATATAAGCCTTTATTCAGACAAGTCATCCAAAGTGCTTTACTTAACCTAGAATATTTATATTTAAAATGAAATTTAAACTCTCTCAACAACCTTGTCTGTTTGCCTATTGTTGGCAAAGACCTCCTCCAATTTCCTCCATAAATTTCTATGCCCCGCAGTTCTAGTTCATCTGCCACCTGCGACAGTTCTTATTTGGTCCACCCATCATTGGAAAAGTCTACCCCTTTTCCTTTTCATGTGACCTGTGTACCAATTCATTAATGTTTTACTCCATTTTGCCTGTTGCAATATATGCAAATTACTAATTAATACGTTGCCCAGTCGATTACATTTTATTATTTGCAAGGGATAAAACCAATCGCTTGAAATAACAAGAAAACATATTTTCTTGTTATTTCAAGCTATATGTTGTTTGGAATAAGTTAAATCGAAATATCTGAAAAGTTAACAAGTATGTATGATAACTAACACACCTTGCTGACACTTGCCTGCAGTGTCGACTGAGTTATGCATTTCAAAGCTGTTATTTCAGACGATAAAGCTCTGTTCAAAATGAGGCGAATAACGCGCGAGACGCGGGACGGAAGTCGCTCGCAGCGTCAACTAACTTGTATGGACACGTTCAAATTGACGCGAGTTGAAGCGAAACAAAAACAGGACGCCCGGCGGGATTGTTTAGTCTCACAATGCATGATGTTTCTCCACTAAAGAACCAAAAATGACACGCGGGAAGTCGCGTCAGTTTGAGAGGCTAAGCGAGCGAGCGAATTGCCCTAAAACGCGTCCCGCGTCCCGTGCGTTATTTGCCTCAGTTTGAACAGAGCTTAAACACTGGAATGATTTAAAGTCCAAGGATGAAATGTTTAGGGACACCTTTGTACTTACAAAAGCTCAAACTAAATAGTTTGAATAAAAGGCATAAAAGTCATTTATTTTCTCAAAATTGATTCCTTTAGAATTATTTTTAATGTCATTTCTAATATACTAGATACTACTACCGCTTCGGAAACAAATGGCGGTCTGAGAGAGAAGAAGCGCCGCAAGAAACTTTCCCAGCATTCTTTTTTTGCGCTATTTTTAATAATTATAACAAATAACCCCATTATCAATATATTATTATTAATTAAGCATTTATCACGGGGAGTATTCCGAAGAGCTGTTTCACCTGATTCCTGCCAGCGAATTCCACCTTCGTACGACACGCCACATATTTGGATATCAACCCCACCATATGGATGTGTGGTGGTCCTCCACAGTGCGCTTTTCAAGGAGCTTCCTTCCATGTACTACAAAGCCTTGGAATGAGCTTCCCTTGTGCGGTGTTTCCGGGACGATACGACATGGGTACCTTCAAAAAAAGCGCGGACACCCTCCTTAAAGGTGTGTCCGGCAACGCACCTGTGATTCCTCTGGTGTTGCAAGAGAATGTGGGTGGCGGTGATCACTTAACACCAGGTGAACCGTACGCTCGTTTGTCCTACCAAAAAAATATGAACATAACTAAAGTGAGAGTAAATTATGTTGTGTTGTGTAGGCAATTGTTTTTTAAAGAAAATTAGGGATAAGCCGAGCAGGACGTTCAGCTGATGCTAATTGTTACACCCTGCCCATAACAATACAGTGCCGCTCAGTTTTTTTAAAAAACCATTTCACATGAATATAATTAAGACACCATGCATGGTGAAACATGAAAAAAACATTAGAAATTTCGCGTCTTCTTCGAAATCGAGTAATGCAATGTAGTTCAGGATTCTTGAAAGACCCAAAAATTCTAAGCTGCACTACAATTGCGCTAGTCACCTTGAGACATAAGATGTTAACTCTCATTTGCCCAGTAATTTCACTAGCTAATAACAATTCTTAAACATTACTGCTTCACGGCAAGAAGACGCGGCGTTAAAATGCCGGCAAGATTATGGGTACTACACCCATAATCTAGCTGGCATCTTGTGCAAAGGACCACCAGTCCCACTGGTAAATAATACTTATAATATAAGATGAAGCGTGTCTCGGAGATGGTAGTACATTAAATGTTGGTGTTTACTCATTCGGAACCTATATTTATTTGACTTAGAAATACGTATATAATCGCAATACAAAATATTCAGGCAATGAAATTTCATTACATACCTACTATGACACTTCATACAATGAGCGGGCGCTGGGTATTTAATTTATATGGCAAAACAACGTTTGCCGGGTTAGTACTTATTTTATAATATAGATCAAAACAATTTGTTATATTTTTAAAGTGATAACCCTCACTTCTAGGATTAATACACAAATAAAATTTGAAAACAAAATCTTATGAACGATGCGGACCTCGAACCCTCGACCTCTAGCTTTCCTTGCCAGTGCTCTTCTAACTGAGCTAACCATTCGAGTGACGTGTCGTTATAAAATCTTGTATACTTTGTTCAACTCTCAGGTTGTGGCTTCATCTACAGGATCTACTTTTTTAAATTGTATTTGTTTAATATTAGATCAGATTTTTTATCATTTGTATAACGATCATCAACAATTTAATAGCCCCGAAATTGTGTTTCTATGAACACTGTAGTGTAATTTAAATTGCTGTTACATACATTGTAATAATCAACAATGTTAAGTCACAAAATCTACACATTCCAAAGTCCTTTCTACGACGCGTCATAAATCGTAACCCTAATCATTATAGTATCCTAAATTTTCAACGGGTTTAATATTACATTATTTATTAGTTTTATAATTTGACTTTGGTTTATAGAACATTAATTATTCTCATTAAAACACATACACCGTCACTTACATGGCAAATTTGTACTCGTAACCTGTTGGTAAGCTTTATAACAAACTATTCGCAATTTGATTTCCGCGACATCTTTGATTCCCGCAGTTAGCACATTATTCCGTTATACAGGTTATCCACCTTCAGAGGTAATTGTTTTCAGTCCATAACTGGTCCATCGTGGGACTTTTCGTATGATGTGGTCATTTTGTAATTGTATTTTTTATGTATTATGCTGTGTCCGAATGGATCCTTTTGTTTACATTTATCGTAATGAGTGTTACAGATGGTGTATTTGTAGAACTGTATTGTTTATAAATTTGGTTTATATTGCATACATTTTGTGAAATGTGCTTTAGTTATTTCTTTTGTATAACTTATAACTAACTCTTTAAATTTAAATTTAGTAGCGTTGCTCCATATTTCTATTAAATATAATAAAAGTGGTTTAGGTAATGAGTTATTGCATTTCGCAATACGGGCCTGCTTTGGAAGACATCGAAAATCTCTACGAAGTGAAACAGATAGTGATGACAGGTAAGATTTGATATGGTTGTTAAGTTTCACTAAGTTTTTAAACAAAGGTTTTCTTTGTCGTCATATTTCTGCTGCAGTGTTGTGACATTTAAGATAAGTGAAAAATGGGATAGTTAGTTGAGATGTTAATTGGTCAAAAGTTGTATTGGAAAGACTCATATAATTGGGATCCTAGCACGTACTTGTACGTGAGTTAGTAAGTATACAAAGAAAAATATTGTCCGGAGGGTCCGTAGCTACTGCGTAAGTCGGTACTGGAAAGGAGACGATCTAATTCCTAGCCAACAGATATGTTTGAAGCGTTTAAGCAAAAAGCAATCATATATCATGAACTATAATGTCAATCATTTTGCGTAAGCTGATCATTTAAATCAATATAGGATGATATTTATATGAATAAGGAGCAGTAATATTCCTAATTTTGATCCTTGCGGGGTTCCATACATAAAAATAAATAAACCTATTAAAACACACTGCATGGCTTACTGTGTATTTGACACAACACTGTGTATTTGTGTTTTTTTAAGGTCTACGAATACTCCCTAAACAATATTACTATAATTACGTTATACTATAAGTTTTATATTATAGGTCTAGGCTAGGGGTCTACTGTAGCTGAAAATATTGCCTATTTGAGAGAAAACTAACAGAATCTGAATAATTGTTTAATCACTACATATTATACGACATAGTCCTCCGCCGCGTCTGTCGGTCTGTTCACGGTTAACTCAAAAACTGCTGCACCAATTTTCATGTTAATTTCCCCAATAGATAATAATAATAATCTAAATTTGCGAAAACTGCCACCAAATTTATACAAGTACAATAGATATGAACAATTGACATGATACAAAGAAAATAAATAATAATGTATTGTGAAATTGTGTCTCTTGTATAGGTCTACAGAAAAGTCCGGGATGGCATATCTCTATCTCTTAAGGATAACATTCTATACCCATTTAATAATTTAATAATGTAGGTACAAGGTGTGTAAGTTCCTTATCATTAGATTACTACAAATATATTATTAAATTATAAAATAATAATAAAGCCTTATTTGTTGCAAGAAAAAAAAATTGACATGGGTGTCAATCTCTTCCCAGTTGTACAATGTAGAAATTCAAAGACAACAAACATCAACATAATATAACTTTGATCTTTATCTCCTCCTCGCGTCGGTTTCCTCAGTGCTGAGGGTCGTGATCATGTCGTCTGTCGGAAGCAGAGTGTAAAGCGTCGTGGACAGTGGTTTTAAGGGCAGTGCGAATCTGATCGGTCCATCGCATGGGGCTCCTTCCTCTTGGTCTTCTTCCCTGTTACCATCAGTCTCAAACCAACTGAGCTAACCGGTCGAGTACCGCCTCGTTATAAAATTCTATTTGCTTTGTTCAACTCTCAGGTTGTGGCTTCATCTACAGGATCTACTTTACAGTTGATAACCTGCTCAACCCCAATATTTGCATATTAGGAAATTTACTTGAGATGCAGTTCTTGTAAATCTAAACAATATGTTGTGTTTTTTAAAGTAAAAACCCTCACTTCTAGGATTAATACACAAATAAAATTTGAAAAACAAAATTTTATGAACGATGCGGGATTCGAACTATCCGTTCGAGTACAGCCTCGTTACAATAAAACTTATCACTTCTCCGTAGATATAATATACTTATTATGAAGACGAATTGTTAATAAGATAGTAAATTTATACTTTATTTTTATAATATTATTTACATGATATCCGTGATTCATATTATTTCGTGATTCTATATTATTAAATAAATACTCAAAATTACACAAACATATTGCCGTAATATCAATTTCCTGTGACATATCACGAATTAGTGGAAAATATATTAAATCTCCAATAATAATAATTAGTTACGAAAGCTGACAGAGAAATATTATCAAAGCTTACATCTAACGTAATTAATTAGGGCCTAATAAGCCGAGCTTAATTAATTATTGTGTAGTTTATGTTATTTATATCTAGTAACTTTCTTTCAAGTGATTTATTCCAATATTCAAAGTTATTATAATAATTATCCATCGTACTAAACAATCTGATTCTTCTATGTATGTACACCTATTACGCTAAGATTTATGATCCGATTTAAGTAAGTCTTCTTTAGTTTGATGCGGAATGTTTGCCATTTGGTCCCATAAACATTTCACATAATTTTAGATTTATGAATATTTTTGTTTACGTGTATGATATTATTATACTTTGTGTACTGCTTTTTAGGAGTTTTCATTTAGTGTGTTTATATATTATTATTAACCCCTTTGCCGATAAGTGGGTCTTAGGCTACCTAGCCTAAGACCCACTTATCTATATATGTGTATAGTGTTTCGTAAATAACGTTTGTTAGCTATAAATGACAGGTTCATTTATAGCTAACAAACGTTATTTACGAAACACTATATCACTATATTGTTTAGGGCACGCGAAACCTTTCGTCGGCCTACCTAAAGCTACATAAGCTACCTTAGAAAAATAATGTTTTATATATGTCAATAATAAATAATAGTTTAAACGCTTTATATAAAATTCAACTAAAAAATAGAAAATAAATTTTAATAGATTTAAATTGAAATTAGTGTAAAAAAATATATATTTCATTATAAAAAAGCTTGGGGTGTAGAGGAATTATTATTTTAATAAGCGTGTTTTTTAGTTTTTTTAAACTATTATGTACTTTTACATCAATTCCTGCCTTACATATAGTTAAAATTATATAAATTGACAAAAATCTTAGTTTTTGAGCAAATTGAATAATGGAATAATCTTATCAAATTAGTGTATTTTCATTGGTCCTCGATAAACGTACAAAGTTGGAATGAAATCTGGCCGTTTATAGTAAGTCAAAATCGCGTCTAAAGGAGTCAGTTACAAACATACAAGTGAAGCTAATATAAAGCATATAAAAAGCAATGAAATCTTATAGTTTACCTGATTAACGACACTGAAGAGTAAAAATTATAAAACAAAACTAAAACATTTAAAAAACCGACTATTAGATAGACCCAGATAGTGTGTAATAGATTGACGAACCGAATTATTTAGCGTAAAGATCATCCAACACCAACGCAAATTTTACCCCAAAACAAGAGGATAAGGAGATGCAGCTAGGAATGCGAAGAATCCGTTATTATTTTTTACGCAAGATATTTGCACTTTTTAATATGGTGGACTAATAATATACCCCAAGAGTCTTAAGATGATTTGAGTCTAAAGATAGGACGAGTTGGTTAATGTGCACTCGGTCGTCAAAAGACTTGTAATAATCAACTTAATATTCTTTTAAATTGTATACAAATTCAAAAAACTTTATTGCAAATAGATTTCAAAGAAATTATATGTAATACTGCTTGGTAATTTGAATCCAAGTTCAAAATCCTAAACATCGATTGCCAACACTATAAAACGATAATTTCAACTTGGTCTCGTAAATTTACTTAAACTACATAAATTTACCTTAGGCGGTCTGCGTACAGGGTAAAAATATAAATCCTTC
Source organism: Leptidea sinapis (assembly GCF_905404315.1). NCBI lineage: Eukaryota > Metazoa > Arthropoda > Insecta > Lepidoptera > Pieridae > Leptidea > Leptidea sinapis. The sequence continues at coordinate 25,579,830 of NC_066265.1, forward strand.
TTTCTTACGAGTGGAAGTAGTTTTAAATACTGTTTTATTTAAATGCGATTTAAAATGCTGTAGAGATTTATTACCCCGAAAATGGAACCAGTCGATATGTGGTGGAGACTGGCTACTATAAATTTTGGTTAAACGTTTTAAGTTGAATCAAATAAATTTCATGAATGTATAATCGTAACTATATTAATTCGAAAGATGGTTTGTTTGTTTGTTACGCTTTCATATTATGTTAACTATTATATATCAATGTACCATAATATTCAAAATTTACACACACGTTGTGTAAAGCACAAAAAAGATACACAGTTTGTCCGAAAATGGGGGGTTGCGGTTCTTATTTCGGATTTTAATTACAATTAAACATCAAAAAAATGTAAATTAAGTCATACATTCACAAATATTTACTACGTTATTTGAAACCTTAATAAATAAATATGTTATGTGTATGGAAGAGAATATAGATATTAACGATGCCCTTCCCATATTGCCCCACTAGAACCTGCTAGAAACCTTTAAAGTGGTCGAAGACGCCTGCTTTTGAGATAATAAGGATCTAGAAAGAACTTCCAACCAACTTTTTCTAAGTTTATTTAACTGTGAAAAAAGTTTTCAAAGATTGCTCTATGTATAAAACGTTTCTACCTATATTTGCTGTTATTACTTGGCATTAGCTCCAATACCACATGAGCAAGTCAATATTTAGGACAAGATCACAAATGATAATATAAAATATTTTTTGATGTAGTTTGTAGTATTATTTTTTTGATTGTAATATTATTTTCTCAAGAGAGTAATAATATTATCTAGGAATATGTCAACAATACAAGTGTAAAAGAGAAATTAGTGAATCAGAAGAATCCGAGAGGTATTTTCAATTTCTTACTTAATTTGGCAAAAAGTGCAACATGGAATAGAATATATTATGGACTAGACAAAAGCCTCCCCCAAAGATCAAATTCAAATTCAAATATTTTTATTCAAAATAGGATGTGAAATCACTTATTGAAAGTCAAAAAAAACTACCACCCATTCCAAAATGAATGCCTCAGGCCTGAGAAGAATGGGCGCAACAAACTCAGCAGGCTTTTTTTTTCATCAAAAATATGTTTTACAATTAAAGTATTATTTACAAAGTAGCATTGTACAATTGAACTTATTATTTAATAGCCTGAGGGCGGTCGCTCCATTCCCAATCTGTGGTATCATTAAGAAAGTCATTTATGTTATAGTAACCTTTACCACACAAACGTTTTTTAACAATTCTTTTGAATAACGTAATATTTTGTTTTGAACGTTTTCTGGGATCTTGTTGTAAAAGCCTATACATCGCCCCACAAAAGACTTACTAACTCGACTTAGCCGAGTAGTAGGCATCATCAGTTTATGTCTGTTCCTGGTGTTAACATTATGGTTATGACAGTTTCTGGCAAATTCACTTATGTGCCTATGAACATACATTACATTATCAAGAATATATTGAGAAGCAACAGTCAAGATGTTAATTTCTTTGAATTTTGCTCTCAATGATTCTCTAGGTTAGAAATAGCGCGAATAGCCCTCTTCTGCAGCACAAATATTGAATTAATATCGGCAGCGTTGCCCCATAGCAATATACCATAGGACTTAATACTGTGGAAATATCTAAAGTATACTAGTCGCGCCGTATCTATGTCAGTTAATTGTCTAATCTTTTTAACCGCGTATGCTGCAGAACTAAGTCTGTTCGCCAATCCTTCAATATGGGGCCCCATTGTAATTTGGAATCTAGAGTTATGCCAAGAAATATAGCAGATTCCACCGGTTCTATCACCTCTCCGTTTAACAAAACATTTGCATTTACATTGCTGACATTTGGTACGGTAAATTTAATGTATTTAGTTTTCTTGCTATTTATCAATAGGTTATTAGCGCTAAACCAGTATACGATGTCAGATAAAATATCGTTCACTTCGTCATACATAGCTTGGTTTCTTTTCACTTGCTCAAAAAACTTATATTGATCGCCATGACTATCGATCCTGCGCTGCCCTCATCCAACCTATTCCGGTGATCTTGACCAGATCGTCGGTCAACCTTGTGGGGGGTCTACCATCACTACGTCTTCCTGTACATGGTCACCATTCAGGACTTTACTGCTTCAACGGTCATTTTACCTTCGAGCTATGTGCCCTGCCCACTGCCGTTTCGCAAACATCTGTGCTATGTTGGTGACTTTGGTTCTCCTACGGATCTCTTCATTTCTGCATCACCCTCAGAGCGACCATGAGCTTCCTCATAGAAGAACGAACGTAGTCAAAGAACAGTATTTAGAGCTAGATACGATAAATTAAGATAACCTTTCAAAAGATTAACAGGTCACTGGGTCGCGTGAGTTCGTAGGTGTTGTGTACAACAGTAATGACGTAAAGTCGTGCGACAAATTTAAATTCTATGCAACAGCCAAAATCGTTCGCGCTTTGTGTTGTAGATTTTTTCCCTTCGTGAGATTTGTCCAACAACGATTATCACTTTCCATGGAAATAATTTCAATGTTTCGTGTTACATTCAATTTCTGAATACAAATTTTTCAACACTCATTTAAACTTTTTTTTAATTTGGTTGTTTTTTTAGTGTCGAGATTTAAAAGTTTATTACACTCAGCTTCTAACAAACAATGGGGAACATTATAGAACATTTAGATAATTACATTTTAGCACGTGGGGCCCAGAGGCGCGGTGAATGTACAAAGTACTATCTTCGCGCCTCAACAAGGCTACTGGAAACCCAAGCGCTGGCAGCTATTTCGGTCAGCGGATCAGCCTAGCTATCCAACGCGGAAATGCTGGCAGATTAGTTTTCTTGGTACGATTCCACGTAATGATAGTTTTAATTTTATTTAGTCATAGTATTGTAAATATAATTATAAGATTTGTTTTGTTTGAATATATGCTTATTTTTTCATGTAATTGTGCTAAAATTTCAAAACGATTTTATTTTATATAATACTAGCGGACCCAGCAAACGTTGTATTGCCGATAATACGTAAAATCACGATACAAAAGTAACTGTTGATCGTAGATGGGTGAAAATTCCATTCCTGTATATACATTTTTCAATACTTTTTTTTTAAATTTGGTTATTTTATATGACAAATATATCGGAGGTCGAGATTTAAAAGTTATTACACACAGCAGCTTGTAACAGTCCATGTAGAACATTATAGAACATTTGACATAATGACACATTCATTATTTTTCTTTTGCAATCACAGTGTAACACGTTTTTATAAATAAAAAAATGGGTATGTGATAAAAACACAAATAATTAACACAAGGTGTAAAGTTATATCAAAATGTGTTATATATTTATGCGAAGTAGATGAATATGGTTAATTCTTGATAACGTTTGCAATGTAGTTACATATTTAATTATATTTTTCTTATCAGCTTTAATTCTGAAATATAATTTATTCTATGATACATTCATTGTTTTTGTTTGGTTGTTACATAATCACTCAGAAAAGAAAGAGAAATAAATGAATTGAAGGCGAACACTATATATAATTAATGAAGCTCGGTCAATTAGTCCTTAATTAATTACGTCAAACGCAAGCTTTGCTAATATTTCTATGTTAGCTTTCGAAAGCTATGCTATTTATTTAACATTGTTGTTGATATTACTTTATCATTAATTTTGTTAAATTTGAATGAGAGTTTTTTGTATGGAAAACATTAGACAACATACGAGCATAAATACATACGGTAACTTACCTATATGATATTGGAGGTCTGCTTGATGTGTCTTTTTTTTATTATTATTTCCTTTTTTTATTTATCTTAAGGTTAAAGTTATTATATATTTTATTTTATGAAATGCTAACATAATGCCTCTATTTATTTACGCTATGTGTGGATTGATGCATCTACTGTACTCAATAAGTCTTGTATTTATAAGTATTAATTTACTTTTTTTTCTTTTTTGACTAACTCATTTAAGCCTTTCAGTTTTTGATGAGTAGTATTGTTGTGTCACTTTGCATATATTGTAATTGAAATGATTTGTAAAACAATTAAAATGCAAATCTTGATTTAAAAGAGTGGCAACGAGTTTCTTGCTACTTCTTTTCATTAGCTCAACCCTTTACGAATTAGCGGCAAATTCAATACGAAAAAACATTTTTATTTTTTGACATTCATAAGTGTCAAAAAATAAAAATGTTTTTTCGTATTGAATACTACATGAATAAAGTGTTATTGAATTTGGTTCCACAAGTTGCTGACATTATAAAGAATCTATAAAACGTAAGGTTGGAGAAAATATACCTTTTAATTAATACAGCCCTTTGGCCGACATAGCACAGATGTTTGCGAAACGGCAGTGGACCGGACACATAGCTCGACGGTAAAATGACCATTGAAGCAACAGTTCTGAATGGTGACCATGTACAGGAAGACGTAGTGATGGTAGACCCCCCACAAGATTGACCGACGATCTGGTCAAGATCACCGGAATAGGTTGGATGAGGGCAGCGCAGGACCGATAGTCATGGCGATCTTTGGGGGAGGCCTTGTTCCAGTGCATATATTCTATTCCATGTTGCACCTTTTGCCAAATTAATTAAGAAATTGAAAATACATCTCGGATTCTTCTGCTTCACTTATTTCTGTTGTACACTTGTAATGTTGACGTATTCTTAGATTCTATTATAACTGTGTTGAGCAAATAATATTACAATAAAAAGAAATGCTTAAAGCTATGATTTATAAAATAAACAGGTACGGAGCTCTATCGTTAAGAAAGGTGATTTTTACAAGAATGGCTTTTAGTTTTCACATATTTTGTCAATTTGATATTTCCTGTTCATCCAATTGTCAGTAACAAGGCCCTCGTATATTTGCTTATCATCTCGATGGCTCTGTATTTACAGTTTTGAAATGTAATATTTTATGTATTTTAAGTTAATTTTAGTTTTAGTAGACTCTGTAGTAAATTGTGCATTTAAAATTCAATAATTTTTGTAAGTATTCAATAATCAACATCGTGTGACTTTTCGCGTTAAGAAAAATGATATCGGATTTTTTATTTATTTGGATATTTATTCAGATGTAGTTGTGATATTATGTAAAACATTTAAATCATTAATAATAATCAATTAATCATAAAACATCCTAGTAAACAATAAATCCAACATAATTAATTTATAAGGCGATAAACCACTTTAAAAAGAAAAGACTGAAATTATGACGCATAATTAGATAGCTCTGTCTAGACTTACCAGCAGACCCGACAGTTGGTCGAATCTCGTAAAATCCGTTCTAAGGGAACCGCTACTCGGCGAAAGGACTATTCCTACCAAATTAGTCCCTACGCCTTAAGGTTTCAGACCAGGTTATCAGTGAGAGGCTCCTTTGCACAGGAAGCCGGCTAGATTATGGGTACCACAACGGCGGCTATTTCTGCCGTGAAGCAGTAATGTGTAAACATTACTGTATTTCGGTCTGAAGGGCGCCGTAGCTAGTGAAATTACTAGGCAAATGAGACTTAACATATTATGTCTCAAAGTGACGAGCGAAATTGTAGAGCCGCTCAGAATTTTTGGGTTTTTCAAGAATCCTGGGAAAAAAAGATATCGTCATGAGTCAATATATAGGTGGAAATCTCTTAATAGATTAGGATTACATCAATAATGGTAGTTTACGATCATATTCCTACAAATGTCATCATTTTATTTTATGAAAATAAGGGACGAGTTAGATGAGCAGGACGTTTAGCTGATGGTGTTTGATATGCCATGCAATACTATGCAGTGCTGCTCAAGATTATTGAAAAATCCAAAAATTCTGAGCGGCACAACAACAGCTAAAATTAAATGTTTACTGCTATAAAATATTACACGAAATCTGCATCGGGCACTCTGACACTTTATGAAAATAATAGGGTGTAGCTTCTTTTGTAATTGCTCACATGTCATCACGTTTAACGGAGGTTCCCTTTTGAAGTACACTCATTTGTTACGTACCTGACACAAAATGCTACGTTATAATTATAACTGATAAATTTTACTTCTACAAACTCTATTTAATGTAACTCAACTTCTTTATAGTAAGAAGTTGTATAAAGATCAGATAGAGGATGAATGATGTGTAACTCTGTTAGTACATGGTACATCTACTGTATGTATGTACCTACTCAAAAACTATAACTATGTTTTTACTTATTAATTTACATTTTTCGACTGACTCATGTAAGTTATTTATTAATTGACGTTTGTGTATTTTATTGCATCACTTTGCAATATATTGTAATTGAAATTAATTGTTAAATTAAATTGAAAATAAGAAACTGTTTTGAAAACAGCAACCTTAGAGTTGCTTGCTCGCAGAGATGATCTAAGGAAATCTGTCTTCCGAACGAGCTGTATGTAAAATGACATATTTCAAGTATAGTGCAATTTACCTACGAAATAAATTATTTTTGTTTGTTTGTTTACAAATTATATATTTTTTTATTGTTGAAGTGAAAACTTCAGAAGGGGCGTTGAGCACTATTATTGGGATGAGTATAAAATGTTATACTCGCGTCAGTTCACGTGGCGCGATCGAAAATGCGTAAAACCATAGTTAATAGTTATTTATGCAACTGTTGTGTAATAAGGGGTATTAAAACACGAATGTAGATTTATCTCACTTGAATACTCAGCGTTTAAAATGAATCGCTCATTTTTTGTAAACAAAACAATAAAAATATCGAAGAAAAATGGCGGGGATTCGAATAATCTACTTTTTTTTTACGGCGCGCGGCGTGTTGGTAGTATGGAACGCGCGTAAACGAAAATGTTCTTTTTTTGAAATTCATAGAGATAACACGCATCGAGCAATAAGAATGTGGCTGTCTGTTGAAACTCTTTGCGCATGAAGGGATCGAAAAAAAACATAGGGGTGTTGTTATGAAATTCAGTACAACATTACAACACTCGTTTGGATGATGTAATGGTTATTAGAACATTGGGTGTTTTAATGTTGGCAATAAGCTAACTGTTTCAGAATCTTTAAAAGAGGTTTTAAAGCATGGGTGTAGATAAAATTATGAATTCTGACTAATTATAAGCTATTGCAAGTTTTTAATCGTAATATGGTCATTGGAACATTTGTTGAATCATTGTGATTGCGAAGCCGAAACACAGCGAGGTCGAGGGATCGAATCTCAGCCGTGTAATATTTCTAAAGGAAATGGTTTTTAAGCTTTGTCACTACCGAAAACTCTTCCTAATTCTTTTTATTATTTTGTTTAATTTTGTTTTTATTATTTTGTTTCTTACTTCAGCTACAATAAAACGATTGTATCCGTCTTAGAGACCGGCGATGATGATGCTGGCAAGATGGTGAAAGAGTAATTGAAATTATGGATGAGAGTTGTATTTCTAAGAAACATTTTAATGTACAATAATTGTAATAGTTCTGAAGTGTTAAATTTTTTATGCTACATAAATTGTCATTTTTGTGTACGATAGAGCAATAAAATTAATATTGTGTTTAACCACATATAAATGCTAGTACTTTTATTCTGATAAGTAAAGCAAACATTATAAAAAATCAAAAATGCGCAACGTTAATGTTCGACTTTTCAATACGCCGTACGAAATTAATTAAAGGTAATATAATGCCCCGGGATATTTGTGTTGGCAGCCTTAGAACTATAATCGAGGGACCTGTCTATTATCTTCTCTATTGATGCGCGTAGGTTTGAGGTCCGTGTCATATTTGCGTGTGTTTCCACAGGTCCTATCACAAAGTCCCAAAGTGGTAACGCAGAGATGGATCGATTTATTGCCAGTGTTTAATAGGCAGTTGCCGACATGCTTGTACAGACTCAATTATAAATTGGACAGTTTTTGTTCGTTCAGAGTTCGTAAAATATGCCTTTTTAAGGAGACACAAGTTTCAGCAAGCTGAAGTCTCGTTTAAGATTATAAGACTTAGTGTAGTTTGTTAAATTGTCAATTGGCAGCAGCCGACCCGCGTACTGCTTACATTAAGTTACAGTTGTCAGTTTTTAAATAATTACACCGTGTCATTCTCATTTGCAAAAATGCTACCAGGCATGCGAGGAAATCGAATGGGATTACATGTGTAGGTAATGTGCTTATATAAGAAGATATTGTAATATCTCATCTGCAACACATTTTCTATTAATTGTATTAAAATATTGAATTTATTAAATAAGCCTTAAAATTGATAATGTATGGTCGTTTCCGTAAGTAATGAGCGGAGCCGTAAGCGGGAAGTGAGTCGCGAGCAGGGAGTTATTTTGGACACAATGCGCTGCGTAAAATTGTGAATTATTACTCCCTCAGGTTTGTCCTGTATTCTGAGGCTCGAATTGATATTATTCCATTCATATTATTCATAAAATGTTAACATAACTCGAAATCTCAAGCGATTGCCAATCCCGCGGTCTTCTGGAAGGCAAAGCCAAATTAGCTTCAAGGAAGCTGTGCGTTACGTAGACACGTTGCTTCACTGTGTGTCTTCTACCGCATCTAACTTCCACGAAGTAATGGTAATGTGCTTATATAATTTATTTACATGCGTTTGTTACCTTTTGGTAATCAAAAGACTTAACGTTTAATTACTTTATTACTTAACTTAAATTTAAATTTTGATGTTTCTATGCCAATCGTTATATCTTAATCGAGAGTCCGATAGTTCGATTTTAAAATTATAGTGTGTAATAATATATCATATACTGGCATATAAAATATAAGAAAATTTGTTATTTTATAATAATATAATATGTATTAGTTCAGCAAAACAATCCAACCAAAGGCATCCGTCTATATACGAGATATTGTCTAGATATTAAGTTACCAAATCAACCTACATCAATATACCCTTCATTACTGGATCTTGTATTGTATAGAAGACACTTATTTGCCTAAAGACTGGGTTGTATATTTTGTATTTGTTAAAGAAGAATTAACTGATTTTGACAAACAACAGGATTATTTATGTGTTCTAAACTATATTGAAGTCTCTATAGGTAGTCTTTCAATTAAGTTTCTTGGAATTTTATGGTTATTATTACTGTGATATCAAGCTATTTTCTTCATGAACTGATCACAAAAATGTGGATCCCATGATTCTCACAAAGAAGGAAAAATCTAAATAAGCACTTTTTTTCTATTTCGATAAAACGAACAATTAAGTGATGTAATTCGATAATATTTTCGGTAAATATATATAGTAAGAGATGACAATAGTACAGCAGATAATATATTATATGGTTTTCCTTGAGACTAAGATTACCGATGGCCACAACTTTATACGAATGGTCAAATGAATCTTAATTATGTAATATTTCATTAATTTTTGATTATTCGTCATATATAATTTTAATAAAACAAAACTCATTTTAATTATAATTAATTTATAAATCTTCCACACGTTCACAATTGCAATATATTGTACGCACGCAATGGAATGCGTTCAGAAAAAGTTAAATAAATGCGTCCGCCGCAGTTTGTGCTATGACTGTCTTTTGAATAAATATAACTTGCTTACACTCCAAAATAGACGCCTTCAGCTTGAGATTATGCCATCATATAGCATATATGATATATATCATAACAAATATGACTGCAATGCTCTTAATAATATTATGTCGCACTACTGGGTTCCTCCCAACACGCCTAGTCGTAGATCGGTCCCGTTGTTTGCAACAAAGTTCTGTCGTAGTAATGTTGGAAAACGATCACCCATTGTTCGACTGGTTACTACCTATAATAACAATTTTACTCATATTGAAATTTTTGCTTCTCGTGAGGCATCATTTAAAAATATGTTAGTATCTGCCTTGAAAACACTATACCTATATATTGCTGTTAAGTTACTACATAATTATTTTATCTTAAAAATTTTAATTAACTTTCTTTATCTATTATACATCACCAATATTCAAGATTCTATAACAATGTTATATAACACGCGGTTAACGGTGCTGGTGACACAATTAGTTTAAACTTAGATTAATACCATATTATAAGTACCTATTGTGAACACTTTTTGTTGACTAAAATTTAATAATTAAAAAGCAAAGACATAGTTATTTAAATTTGCAGTTGGATTAAATAATCATAGAACAGTTTCAAGAAGTTTAATATTTTCTAGTTTTTTAGGAATCCATAATAAATCCTCAAATATTTAAGGTATAAAAGAATGGATTTTTTATTGACAACGCAAAAATAAATTCGTAATATTATCTCGAGTAAAATGAAAATGCTATGATCGTATTGAATGTTCATTCATTTTTATGAATGTTATTTTCGACATCCGTAGAACAAATGGAGCTCGTATCAAATGTCAACAAAAACAGGACTTTAATAAAAGTAAATTTATTCAATAAAACTCGCACCGATTATTGGATATTTCATTATTATTGGTCATGATTTAACTATAAATATTTTATACGGCTTAACTCACGTTTAATCAGTGCATGTACAGACTAGTATTGTTATTACCGATAGCGCACCTCGCCCCTCGCCTTGTCAAGCCGTGCGTTTTGAGCTGAAGCATGCAGTGCAAGAATGGGCGCAACCGCGAAACTTCTCACTCAGCCTGATGACGGATATCCGATTAGTCCAAATGTAAGTTAAGCCGTTTCAAATATTATAAATTTGATAACGTCTCACGAAAGTTTTAATAGTTTTATTGAAAATTGCATAGTTATTGCAAATTGTTAATATTAAATTGCAATTTAAACAATTTTACAACAAAACTTATTATACTATAAAAGTACACTGTAGTGAGTTACGAATAAACCAACTGAATCGTAAATGTTCATCTTAACTTGATTTTCGAGTTAATAAATAATGGTTTTTGTTGGATACAATTACTAATTGTGACAGTAATCACGACCATGGTGGTCGGTTCACGAAGCATCTTTACACAAACAATGAATTCAAGCTCTAAAGGTGCATCCAATATACGATAATTTATAATAAAACTTTCAGTCACAGGTACAATATGGAGTTGAATTTTGGGGACGCGGCGCGGACTTTGAACGAGTTTGTCGCCTACAAAGGCGAGCCGTTCGCATACTAGCAGGTATACCGTCGAACCAATGCGTAAGACCTTTATTCGTTTCACTAAATATAATGACAATACCAAGCCTCCTGATACTACAGGTAGGCTTATACGCCCGAGCTCAGTTACGCCAGTATAAAAAAAGAGGCGACACCAGCCAGTACCAGCTGCGACACGCGAATCGCCTAAATACAGTCCCACATTGCCTGGAAAAACCTTCCCGCACAATACACGCTATGAGCCCTCGGGTTTATAATAAACTCCCGGACTATATCACAAGCATGTCAAATTGTAACACTTTTAAACATAAACTGAAAAGGTGGCTCATTGAGCGCTCGTTCTACTCATATAATGAATTTATAAATTAATAATTGAATTACTATGTTAAGCATGTATGACGTGTAATAGTATTTACGAATAAAAACTTGAACTTGAACTTATTTATTCAGTTAATTCTTTTTAATTTTTTATGAAATAATTAATATTATTTAAACACGATTCATATATTGGATGGACTTACAAAGTAATTTGTTATGTATATATTAAAGCCATTATAAAATCTTTATATGATTGAAAAGAAATGCCGTTGAGTTTCTTGTATGTTCTACTCATGAGCTCAACTATTTACGAACATATGGTAAATTCAGTAATTTAAATGAAATTTTTGTAGTGACGATTCAAAACCGCTTAGTCTAAGCCTAATTGAATGGAGTTTATTTCACTTTGGTAAAATGCAACGAAGTATTAATACGAAATACTGTATAATTTAAATTAATATAATAAGAAGAAACATTTAAAATAATGGACAAAGTTAGATTAATTCTAACTAATCTTTTTCCTGAGATTAAGGATTTGTTTCCGCTGTGCTCCAACTAGATACCGCTACCCAAGAACAATAGCTTTTTTATTACGGCTTGACACTCAATGGTATCATTAAAATTTCTTAACATACGCTTCGTGTTATTTTAGATTAAAATTAATAAAATATTAAATAATTACTGATGATATGAGATACCAGTGTCTTTCTTATTTCTTGTAGTATTATTATAAGTCTTACTCCGCAACCCGGCAATGTTTAACAGAACATGGGGCACGTCGAGTTGAAACGCAGCGGAGACCAATCCTTAAACTAAGTCATTTTCATTACCTGTGCCGTCACTTGGTTTAGTTTTCATATCTAACTCAAACATACGGAATCCGAAATATGTCAAGTCAAAACATCTCTCGAGATAACAAGTCTGTAGGAGTGTGAATATATTTTGGTGAGACTTGCTTGCAGTACCTACTGATTTATCTGGAAAGTTATTTGGAACTCCATAACTGGAATGAAACATATTTTAACATTTTCAAGTTCAAGAGTTCCAGGTGTAAAATTAAATTCGTTAAATTTAAATACAAACTTATTTTAAATATTAGATCTCTTTTGTTGATTGAATTCTTAGAGAATTATAAATTATTAACATTTAATGAGACGAATAAAACATTTTCCACCTGATCTTAAACTGTAAAGGTTTAATTAAGTAAATATTTATTGAGTGTACTATCTATATTGAAAACTACATTTCTTATAGAAAGATCATTCAAAAATCATAATTTTTTTTAAGTGAAATATCTTTAGAGGCTCTGAGTACTTTCTTGGGACGGGTATATAATGGTAAACCTTCGTCAGGACACGTTGCCTGATCAATAATTCGTAAGACAGTCATAGAAATTATCGATGAAAGTTGATTTTTCTGAGAGATAAACTTTAAAACTGAAATAATTGTAATAGTTTTGTAGTATTAAATTTTTTATGTACTTAATATAAATTGCCATTTTTGAGTACGATAGCGTAATAAATGAATATTGTATTCAACCACATAAATGCTAGTACTACTTTACCGATAAATAAAGCAATTCAATTATTCCCTAACCATTCCAAAATATTCAAAAATTGACAACGTTAATGTTCAAGTTTTCACTACTGCCGGCACTCCTGGAGTGCAACCCAATTTTTTTTCAATCTAATCAATTGCATAGAAAAAAAAACAAATCTTTAACAATATCAAACTACGTCATGACACTGATTTTCCTGATATAAGAGTATTTAAGGGCTAATTATAGTGCAGGCAGATTCCTGTGGGTAATTGAGAGATACCTAAAGACAACAGACGCATTAGTATGTGATTGGCTAATCTAATGAAAATTGTGACTCTCGCGCCAGTTATCCTTAATCAATTGCCACCCAAAGAGGATGTAAATACTACGTAATAAGTGGCAGGACTGCCTAAGTAAAATCATATATCATCGTATCCCAACAAAGTAGGCGGTGTAACACGGTCGGGGTTCTCAGAGAATTAACGGGGACCAGGCAGACCATTTGTCCACCAATGGTTTCGTCCTAATCTAATTTTCGTTTTTATTATTATATGTCTTCCTGCGCACGCGCACCCGCATATACAGATCATTTATACGTCTAGACATATAGAATGTGACAGTTCTGAAAACGTGGAAAATAAATGAAGTTGACAGTTAGCCTCTATTTTGAGCAATGCACGCAAACTAACACAGAGTGAAATACAAATCGCCAGTGGAAGACGTAGCTTGTCGCGCACACTAAAGTAATTAATCTGGCCTGTTTTCATCGGTTCATAGGAGCAAAAGGCTCTATCTAGACGCATAAAATATTTAAGTAAAATACTTATTTATTATTATCTCTTAAAATGCCATCAAATTAAACCTCCTCAGATATAACTCCAGTTGCTTACTTGACCCAGATGTCAGAAATCAACGCAGCTTCCAGGTATAATCCAATTTTCCAATCCTTCAACTATTTTACATGAGGAGCACTACTAATATTTTGTACGATGTTGAAAGTCATTCCTTTGTTAAATTTTGGGAACATAAATTATCTGCAAGAGGTCTTTTTCGATGAATATGATGGCTGAGGCATTGATTATTGTTTTTGACTCAAAAATTACTTACAAATAAAGAATTTTAAAAGATCCATTTTTGCCATTGAGATGATACATAGGCTGCACTAAAACTATCGGGAATGGAATATTTCCACTGTTCCTGTCATACTTTAAATTGAAAACTCCTTGGTTTTAAAAATCGAATACCATTTATTTATTAAAAAAAAGATTCTCGTTCTTGTCACAAGGTCTTGTCAAACTTGTTTAGTCGTTGAGAAAATGGAAATGACTCGAGAAAATTCTAGAGCGATGATTTATTATGACTTTCGAAGTGGTTTAACACAAAAGCAGTGTGTTGACCGGATGATTTCTGCATTTGGTGATGAAGCTCCATCCAAAACCCCAATTTATCGCTGGTTTGCTGAATTTCCACGTGGACGAGTCAAGGTGGTCCAAAAACTGCAGTTACCAAAGAAAACGTTGATGCTGTGCGTAAGCTGATTGAGGAAGATCGACATGTGACATACCGCGAAATTCAGGCAACTTTAAACATTGGCATGAGTCAAATACAAATAATCTTGCATGAACAATTAGGTGTAAAAAAGTTGTTTTCACGATGGATACCGCATTTGCTCTGTGAAGAGCAAAAAGCGGCTCGCGTTACTTGGTGCGTCAGAACTCTCGAAAGATTCCACGCAGGATCCTCAAATGCTGTATACAACATCGTATCAGGTGACGAATCCTGGATATACTCGTACGAACCCGAAACAAAAAACCAGTCACGAGTTTGGGTGTTCGAAAATGAGTTAAAGGTAACAAAAATTGTTCGTTCACGGAGTGTTGCAAAAAAAATGGTGGCCACGTTTGTCTCCAAAACCGGCCATGTTGCGACTATTCCTCTTGAGAGACAAAGCACGGTTAATGCAGAATGGTATGCTAGCATTTGTTTGCCATAGGTCGTTTCTGAACTCCGTAAAGAGAACTGCAACCACCGCATCATCCTCCATCATGACAATGCGAGTTCTCACACCGCGCACAGAACAAAAGAGTTTTTAGAGCAAGAAAACATAGAATTATTAGACCATCCGCCGTACAGCCCCGACCTAAGCCCTAATGATATCTATACTTTCCCTAAAATAAAGAATAAATTGCGTGATCAGAGATTTTCATCACCTGAAGAAGCTGTGGACGCCTACAAAACGGCCATTTTGGTGACCCCAACTTCCGAATGGAATGGTTGCTTCAATGATTGGTTCCATCGTATGGAAAAATGTATCAAATTTCGCGGAAAATACTTCGAAAAGCAATAAATACATTTTTCAATAGTAATGTTGTGTCACTTCCTTGATTCCCTAAATTTTCAGTGCCACCCTCGTATGCTCTTTTCATTCAAAATTTTATGCAGGTGATAAGGAAAAAGTCTAATATAATGAAAGCTAAAGCAAAGCTCGAACATTATTTGCTAATTTTATTGAATAAATTTACTTTTATTGAAGTCCTGTTTTTGTTGACATATTTAATTTATTACAAACATTAAACGTTAAATAGTATTGGTGTATAATTAATACATTTTCATACAATTTTTATCTAAATTGATTCATTAGCATGGCCACAACTGTAAAAGTTAGGTGCTTTTTTTTGCAATGTCTATAAAAAATAGAAATGTAAAGAAATAATGAATTTTCTTCTCATATTCTGTAGATATACAATTTTTTTTTAAATATAAGCTTTATGTAAATCGTCAAGTAACGGTTTCAATTATGCGCTATTTTGGCGATTACTTGGGATAGCGGCCTTAAGACTTTAGAGCAATAACTTTTAAGATATCTTCAATAATGTGCGTACACTTTTTATAATGCCAGCAACGCCGATATGTTTCCCCTGGTGTTGCAGCAGACTGTTGGCGGAGGTGATCACCTAACATTAGGTGACCTGTTCGCTCGTATGTCCTCTTCCATAATATAAAATAAGACTCTCCCAAATGAAACAGTTCTTTATTGCCTCTGACAATACCCTGGTCCTGAGATGAACCGATTTTCTTTTCACATGGGTTACACAGGTATGTTTAACCCATGTGAACAGAAAAAAGGACTTATGGATGATTTGTCAGATGAGACAATGGGATCATTGGGCAAGTTAACATAACTGGGTAGCAAAATAAATAAAATCGTTAGTTAAATTTTGGAAACTGTTATTGTTATGAATAATAAAAATAATAGGAAATAATAAAGCCTATATTTACAGATAACATTTGAAATTAATTTAGTAACCAATAATAATATAATGCATTTTTTGTAGTTATACTTCTTTTATGCGCGTTACAGAAAATGGAGAGAGTGAAATTTTAAGATGCGCGCGCATCACTGTAACACAAAAGTAACAGGTAGAAGTTGGTTCCTAAAATTTTCTGACGTTTGCGTCATTCGTTTTTTTTTTGTTTCTTCGTCCATTAATAGGACAGGCAAAGGGTTCAAGCCTATACAACCATATTCATTATTTAATAATTAATTGTCAAAGCCATCATTGCAAGATTTTTTCAAAATTGTTCTTTCTAAAAACGTAGAATAGCACGAAGAATAAATAATTTTAATGATTTTTGCTTCCTTAGGCCAAGGAAGTATAACTTTTTGCGTGCATACATAAATGCAGACATACTTTATATATACTAACTTAACTTACTTAACTATATTATTTAATAATATGCAGTAACTTTTACACAGTGAGCAAAAGCTCATCGTCAAAGTTCATTTTACATCGTCTTCCTGTAAATTGTTTGTCCTTTGACAAAGGCCTCCTCCAAGGTCTTCCATTATTTTCAATGTTTCGTTGTTCTAGACCACAGTGGTCCTTATATTTGTTATTATTCATTCTGTCATTATAATCACTGTTTCAATATTACTCGCAACTCACAGAACACTTGTAACTGAATTGAATGAATGACTGACTGAAATTCTTGTTCTCCACTTTGATGTTAGTAATCTTGCCCAGATACATCATTTATCTATTTGCTATAGATTTCCATTATCTAAAGAAATGCGAAGATATTAGAGCAATACCGGAAAATGCCTAAAAAATTTTTCTCTGGTACATGCTATAGAACGTAATCTACCCGTATAAATAAAAAAAAATTAACAAAAAATCAACCACCTTCAAAAACATTATTCCAAAATAATAGATATAATGTGCACTAAAAAGTATAAAAATAATTGCATATTTTTATACAATATAATTAATTAATCTAATTCTAGTTACGATTATTGTTATTTTTGGAATCGGCGTCCTTCTGCTGGAACCCGCTCTCGCCTCTCGCCTCCTCACGACTCAAGCACATCTCATCTATAACTATGTATGTAGTAGCAAACCTATCTTGGATGACACCGACTCCAAAAATTACAATAATCATACCTAGAATAAGATTAATTAATTAGATTGTATAAAAATACGCAATTATTTGTATACTTTTTAGTGCACATTATATATATTGTTTTGGAATAGTGTTTTTGAAGGCGGTTGTTTTTTTGTTAATTTTTTTTAGTTTTATGATTTTTAGTGAATTCGAAGTAGACTAACTAACAATTTGTCTAAATATGTGTTTAAATTTTTCAATGCAGCAATGAACGTTAGTACTTAGCAATTTGATTACAGACAGTGTTCCGTTACTTTGTCATGGATTCCGTAATCAGAACCCAACCAAACTCTCACCAAACTATCTTTGAAGTATATGCTTTCCAATAAAAAAAGAATCATCGAAATCGGTTGGCGCGATATTGAGTTATTTGTAAATTTATCATCCACTTTGCTATACGTATGCTAAATTTAAGACTTTTATGGTTTTCTCATGGATTCCACTGTCAGATCTGGACCCAATTACAATGGGACCGACCACTCAAGAAGCACCATCTTTCAAAAAAAAAAAGAAGTATCAAAATCGAAAGTTTTGAGGAAACAAACAAAAATAAAAATACCGACGAATTGAGAACCTCCTCCTTTTTTGAAGTCGGTCAAAAAAAGAATGCACAAGAGACCAGTATACAAATACAAAGCACGACACCATTACACCTTCGCACGACACGCCACAAGTTAGGATATCATCCTCACCATCTGGATGTGTGGCGGTCCTCCACAATGCGGTTTTCAAGGAGCTTTCTTCCACGTACTACAAAGCTGTGGAATGAGCTTCCTTGTGCGGTGTTTCCGGGACGATACGACATGGGTACCTTCAAAAAAAGCGCGTACACCTTCCTTAAAGGCCGGCAACGCTCCTGTGATTCCTCTGGTGTTGCAAGAGATTGTGATGCGGTGATCACTGAACAACAGGTGACCCGTACGCTCGTTTGTCCTCCTATTCCATAAAAAAAAAAAAAAGCATTCTGCAATTTTCAATTGAAATTTATCTGCATTCATATAGTTCATCAATATGCATTTTGATATTGCAAACAATGTGTTTTTCAATTACGGGACGATCACAATCAACGATATTACTTTTCTATGTTTAAAGACGACTGAATTCGATCGATTTTCTATATTTGACCCATATAGCCCAGTGGCTAGTTACCCTGCCTACTAGCTAGAGATCCGGGGTTCAAATCCTGGTAGGTGCACACATTTATATGATGAATATGGATATTAGTTTCTCAGTGATCGATGTTATATTTGCTTATGTATTGTATGCCAATTGAGGCGCGTAAATAGTAATTTGTAACAGCTATTTATCTTGTTTTTGATTATAAAAAAAACATTTTACATAATTTAAGTTTCATGAACATTTTAAAGCAAAAATAGTGTTAAGCTTCGAGGATAGGACATATTTCTAAAGTAATTTAACATGTCTTATAGAATGGTAAAATTCTACAATTAATTATGTTACATTAAACCCGTTGAAAATTCACGTTAGCAGAATGATAAGGGTTACGATTTATGAAACGTCGTGTAAAGGTCCGCGGGAGGTGCAGATTTTGTGATATAACATTGTTAATAAAGATAAATTTTATGTTCTACCAATTTAAATTTCACTACAATATTTATTAATACACAATTGCTTGACTATCTTATGGTAAAGATTAGAACATCTCTTTCATTTTTAATTTAGGACCTAAGTTATAAATTGCGCAAACTAAAGTTAGCTGGAGTATTAAGGGTATTAATATCAGTTAGTATATTAGTTATTTATACGATAGAACATATATTTTATGATTTCTATTTTAGCTAATCTTAACAGTATCATAAAATGTGTATATTTTCTTACTACCTATAGACTAATTTTCTTCAAGTCCGTGTGCTTAAGTTATAAAAGAACATACATTCAGCCTCAATTAGTCATAAACCTAGTATATATCACAAGTTTTGACTTTTTTTTTCCTTTATTTTTTTGTCCACATTTTCATTTTGTCATTATACAGTTTCACACGACATTTTACGATTATTCGGTGACAAAATAGTATATACAGTGAATATACAGTTGATATTAAAACCAGATGGAATTACTTTGAATTTTTGATATATTTTCTTATTCTCATGCATAAATTTAGGCTTTACCATATATATTCCTTCCTTTTAAAATCATAAGCTTTGACAAATTTCCCACTAGCGCAATATGTATACATAGAGATTAATTAAGAGTTTCCGCTTTGTAATACCAGACGTAATGAAATGTCTACCACCAAACTATATACTTACAAAAAGTTACCGCTATTTGTAGTCTAGCCACTTTGTCTTTTTGTCAACAACTTCTTCTTTTCTAACTACAAGTCGCAGTAACTGAAGATACATTAATTAGCTTATTAGAAGTGCTTATATAAGTATAACTAAATTCTTAAAATTCAAAGTACCTACCACTATTGAATGATCTTAATTATCAATCCGAAAAAGTGGTTGTATTGAGTTATGTAACGTAAACTTCATAAATAGATACAATCTAACAAACCAATTGTGTTAATTGTACTTAAATATAATGGTAATATGAATATACGTATAGAAAATCAAATTTATTTAAATCGAGATAATTTAGACATCTAGATAGACTTTGACGGCTGTGAACACGTCGAAAAACATTGCGATGAGTCGTTAGTCTCTTTTTCAACAACAAACGCAAACTAAAATAGAGTGACTAACGTATTGCGAGTGTAAGACGTAGCTTGTCATGGAAACTCAAGTAATAAGCCTGGCCTATTATTATGCGTTGCCTATCAGCAAGAGGCTTTATCTTGGCGTACAAATTATCTTAATTATATTTTTATGAAAATTAAGTATTAAATATGTCATTCACAGTTGCAGTTTGGAGCTGAACTGAAAATTATGCTAAGCAACCCAAAATATAATTTGAATACAATTTATTCAAACTGAAGCAGGAATTCCGAGTTGCAACAGTTTATGTTGTGAGCTCAGGTGTACCAGAATAGCCTGGCTCTTTGAAATTTTAGACACAAGACAAGATGCTTGTACTATTCTAAGTCATTTGTGACGTAGACTTAACAGGGTAACGCTTTGAATTGGAATTGAGAAATAGTTATTTAAAGAAAATATATCCATTACTTTGATCGATTACAACTACAAAAACCAGATCGACATTTCATATTCTCCTGTTTTTTTCCTTCACAACAAACTTTGAATAAACTGTTTAAAATGCTTGATGGTTTATTTAAAAATGTGTTACGAAATTCTTAAGAGTTGCCTGATAATATTCCTGTGGTTTACAGCTTACCCTTAGTTTACAATAACATAAATCATTTTCTTAACGATACCAAAGATTTAGAACGAGCGACCACCCTCAGGCTATTTTATAATAAGTTTTATTGTTTTTAATGATAAAATATCGAAATTGTATTAATAAAAATAATAAACCTGCTGAGTTTCTTGCGCCCATTCTTCTTAGGCTTAAAGCGTAAAATTTTCGATTGGTTTCTTGAATATTTCAAATAAAATAATTTTATATGAATTTTTATTTTTAATCTGAATATCAAATATATTGTATATATATATATATATATTATAGTGAAAGTAAGACGTATCAAAATTATAACATACTCCGTGATTCCAACCACCGTCACGGACCGCGGCCGAGTTCAAGCCCCTGTACTTACTCGTAACACCCCTTTTTTCAAAGTCAAAGTGAAATAAACTTTCTTCCAATAGACTTTATCTAATCTGTTTTGAATCGTAATAATCATCAATCATAATAATCTACCAATTTGTTTGTAAGGTGCTGCATTCAATATTTGAATCATGTCTAAAGGTAATAAGCGGTTTAAATATAAAATATCTCATAAAAAGTAATAAAAAATGAACTGTATAAATATAAATTACCGTTTACTGGATGCATTGACCATCATTAGATCTTGAATTGAACCATCATTCGACCTTGAATTGAACAGATACTTAACTTATTATTTTAGTTACTGATAAGACTTTTTAAAATGGTGATTGATATTTTGCTACGAACACTATAAATAAAACTAAGATGATATAATTATTTTGGTTTTTTGAACAAAAATACATGTAGGTATACAAAAGTAATTGAGTTACGAGTGCTTATGAAGTTAACTACATGAGAGAATAATTGAGTGTTTCAATGTGCTTCTGTTACATGTTTTCGCAAAAAGTATTCGGCAAATTCTTGTGTAATACTTATTTTAAAAGGTAATATTAGTAAGTAGAAATATTTGTTACAGTGGTCTACAACGACCTTTTACTGGAGTGTATGTAAATCAAGCTATAACTGTATTAGTTGTTGAGGAAGACAATCCTCTTGTTTTGTGAGGATATGAAACGGTAAATAGATCTCCTTCATGACTGCCATTCCTCAGGGAAATTATTAAGATGTCTCCGTAAACTATATGAATATTATATTTACGACTTCTTGAGCTCATTTGTAAAATATTTTGTCATAAATATTTTTGAATGTTTGAATAATAATAATATGTATACTTACGAATTAACCATTAGCTCATTTCATTACTTTGCTTTTACTTCAAAAACAAATCAAAAACCATTTACATTTTCAGACCAAAGTATTGTATTAGAAATTATATACCTCTGCACTTTCACTATACCTACTGTTTATCAAATGACTGTTTTGATTTATAATCACTATGATGTCCTTGTATTAAATCTGAGGCTTAACGTTCGCCATTTATATAAAATAAAATTTGCTGCTAAATATATGTGTATAATTTCTACTCTGATGCACTATTTTACACCTCGATAGCTTAGAGATATATATTTATATAAAGCTCAAAAATATTCTTAAATAGAGTACTGTGGTAATTGTAACTGTTGAATGTAATTTATGACTTCCTACCTACCATGGTACCTACAAAAAAATTGGAATCAAATCGAAATCACAATAGGATTTATAATAACTTTTGAAATGGCGGAGCTTGATTAGAAGAAAATGCAATAAAGTCTAAGCCACTATTAAAGCCAGTATTTAAAGCTTTATCATTTTACAAATAATTTCAATTACAATTCATGCGAAGTGATACAACAAATATACTCAAACATCATGACTTACTTACTCGAATGAATAAAAAAAATCAAAACTCCAATAAATTAATAAAAAAAGCAGCCAAGTGCGAGTTGAAATCGCCCGAATCGATCGAAAAAGTTATTGGTAATACGATTTATGACGTATTAAAAAACTACTTACTAGATCTCGCTCAAACCAATTTTCGGTGGACGTTTGCATGGTAATGTACATCATATATTTATTTAGTTTTATCATTCTTTTATCTTAGAAGTTACAGGGGGGTGGACACATTTTACCACTTTGGAAGTGTGTCTCGTGCAAACAATTCAGTTTATAAAAAAAAAAAGATATTAGAAACCTCAATATTATTTTTGAAGGTCTATCCATAGATTTCATTCCTCAAAAATAAGGTTTGATGAAAAAAAAAATTTGAGTTTCAGTTCTAAGTAGTTTCAAAGTTGAATCAGCGAGGGTAGGGCTGACTCTTATCGGTATTTTACAGGTTAATTTTACATGATTTGATACCTCCTATTCCATTTCACAATATCGACCGGACGTGCTAAACGCTGTACCCTTACATAGGTAACATTAATTGTTAGCATTTCGTAAATTAATCGAATAGATAAGCTGTGGATTAAGCTTAGAATGTCTGCTTTTCCAGAAAAACTTTATATGTATAATGTGTGTCTATAAGACAACATGGAAGTATTGATCCCGTGTACATACCCTACATCATCCTCATTTTCAATTTCCGTAAGACAATCTTGAGAAACAAAATATGTTCTATTTATCAGTCTTCCATATTTTTGAAAATTTTTAGGTGCGTTGGGCATTTTTGGAGATGAGAATAAACCATTGAATTCTCGACACACACATACGTACACATTTTGTGAATGTACGTACATAAACACACATGCATGTTGGCATTTTTTGATATTGGAATAAACATTGAACTTGCCACACGTTACCGTTACCTGTTATTTCCTAATGATTAAAAATTTACGCATAGCTGTTCAAGTTTCCACCTCTGTTAGCACTCCTAGATTAACACTGTGTCTTTTTTATAAAAAAGGAATTACCAACTTATTAACAAGCCCTTGTTCTTTTAAACACGGCTTGTTTTTGTGGTGTACGCTTTTTTTGTAAGAAGCGATATTTGTGTAAAATTACTATGTAGTAATGCAACGGCGCCTATTTCTGCCGTGAAGCAGTAATGTGTAAGCATTATTGTGTTTCGGTCTGAAGGACGCCGTAACTAGTGAAATAAGAGGCAACAAGGCAAATGAACCACGTAATTTCACTAGTGACGAGCGCAATTGTAGTGTCGCTCAGAATTTTTGGGGGTTTTCAAGAATCCAGAGCGGCATATCATTGTAATGGGCAGGGCGTATCAATAACAATTAACTGGACGTCCTGCTTGTCTCGTCCCTTATTTTCATAAAAATAACTTTTAATTAAGTCGTATTTACTTAGGTTAATTGCGTTTTCTTTGACAAAGTCAGTGTGCTCAATTGCATAAATTTAACCATCCTGAAAATATTGAGCTAAAATCCATTATCTAATTAAGTAAGAGTAGATATTTTAAAGAGATTTTCAAACACATTTTACTTAAACAGATTTTAATCTTTGCTCTATGTGAGTGTAGTCATTAGTGTATTGAATATACTCTTAGTTAGAGGGATATTAATAAGTATGAGTTTAATATTTTATCAAGTAATTGTGTATACAAGTGGTGATCTCCATAATTAAATTAAAAAATATTAAATAGGGCAAATGTTATTCTGACTTCCGCACAGACAGTTAAGCATAAATAAAATTTAGTTGGACTACAATATTAATATAAACTTTATAAATATTGATAAGTACAAATTTTTCTTAGTAATGTTCATACAAATTAATTGAAACGGGCTAAGTCATAGTGGCTAGGTCCATTGTACTGTCATCCAGTGACAACGTGTGAATGGATCAATTTTTTTTATATAAATTGATCCATTCACACGTTATAAATATAAAATAAGGGACGAGACAAGCAGGAGTTGTAGCTCGTAATTGATACGCTGTCCATTACAATGCAATGCCGCTCAGGATTCTTGAAAAACCCAAAAATTCCGAGAGATATGATCTTAAGTCTCAATTGCCCAGTAATTTCACTAGCTACGGCACCCTTCAGACCGAAACACAGTAATGCTTACACATTACTGTTTCACGGCAGAAATAGGCGCGGTTGTGGTACCCCTAATCTAGCCGGCATCCTGTACAAAGGATAGGGTCCACTGGCAAATCAAATAGTTGGTTACAAAACTTTCGGCAAATCATAATTTCATTAATGAATAGTCTTCCTTAAGTTACCTATTGGTTTCAATCGTATGCATTGTGAACTAAAGAACTGTCACAGACAATGAAAATATACATAATTATGTTATTTAGAATGATAGCAAAATGACGCTAACTCATTACATTAAAGATAAAACTTAGCGGAATTTGCACTCAAGAATAATCATAACATTTGGATAATTATGGATTTCCGCAATTTAATGACTAATTCAATAAATTTTCTGTTCTTAATACATTCATAACATTATATAGCATCTATTTAAAAATATGAGAATATTATGTGGTTATATAGCCACATTAACAACGTACGCATATTTATATGTATGTGACGGAGGGTTTTATATTATTCAAAGAAGTGAAACTTCTATAGAATCTTTGTGATTTGAAACTCAATGAAACGAAAAAGCGAGATGATAGAGACACAAACAGGTAAAGGTCCTATACATTCATTCAGCCGGCGAGAGAATGAGACAGACACATAAAGAAAAAGAGAAAGATTTTGCGTGGGAGAAAATGAGATAAGGAAGCATTATACCGTCTTTTGGTACCAGGTGATTAAAAGTAAAGAAGAGTTCAAATTATTCATCATATTACATATGAAAGTTACTACTACTACCACATGTCATGCACGAATGAATGTTTTTTTATTATATTTTGTAACTACTTAATAATTTCATTCAATTTCTAATTCAATGTTACATTTCAAAATAAATAATCTCACATAGTCGACATAATAAATAGTATTTCAATCTACGTAATTGATGTTGCCACTGAAATTAACGCGGTTTGCTTTCAATCCACTCTCGAGCTCGAACGAATTTTGAGAATATTTGTAATGTTGAAATAAAAAATAAAATCAACGTAAAAACGCCCTTCTAAACTATCTACCGTTGATATAACGAATGAGCGGTAGATGGTTTAGATGAGCCCGCATCCATAAACGCCATAGAAGTCGATCTAGTGACTCATCTGGTTTAAGGCCACATTTGAAATCACAAAAATCATCACAAGAAAATGTTACTGACGCAGATCTATTTTTTAATGAGACACGATGATTCAATTGAGCTCTAAAAAATATATATATAGAGATATTTGACAATATTTTTAATCGTAAATAATTACACATTTAAAAACTATTATTCGCAAAAGTTTTCTTTTTTTCACGCTCAATAAATATTGCTAGGAGAGTTTCTTGCGCCGCGTCTTCTCTCTCAGAGTGCCATTTGTTTCCGAAGCGGTAGAAGTGTCTAGTATATTAGAAATGACATCAAAAAGAATTCTAAAGGAATCAATTTTGAGAAAATAAATGCCTTTTATGTCTTTATGCCTAACCTTATCCTATTGGTGAACTTAAATACAACTTACAAGAGTCAATCCTGACTTCTGTCAGCAGTCCTTGAACGAAATACCTG
This sequence comes from Leptidea sinapis, assembly GCF_905404315.1. Classification (NCBI taxonomy): domain Eukaryota; kingdom Metazoa; phylum Arthropoda; class Insecta; order Lepidoptera; family Pieridae; genus Leptidea; species Leptidea sinapis. Next base: position 25,605,994 of record NC_066265.1, read on the forward strand.
ACCCGAGCATAACTATTACTTCTTTTTTGAATGGAAGAGGAGGACAAATTAGTTTAGTTACGAGTCAGCTGATGATAGGTGATCACCACGGCTGGATTTAGCAGCGAAATAGTTTTCGTTCACTTATTTTCATTTTTTTAATTGGCTCACACTGGTTTTTGAAAGTAAAAATTAATAGAAGCAGCCGTTTCAAACGTTTATATTACTGAATTGTGACTCGCCCATAAGTGAAAAGGACAATGTGATAAATATCACAATAGATTTAGAATTGCATAATGAATACAGAACAAGCAGATAAAGTTTAATTGAACATGTGCAACATTTCCCGCCAATTCAATATGGCCGCTGGCTAGTGTCAGATTAGGCGGGTTGGTTGCAATTCTACAAGCCACAATGTGTTATTGTATTTTGCGGTCTTATTACAATATAATAAATATCTTATTATTCTGGAAATTTCAAGTGGCATTTGCAATAATATATTGAATGAAATTAATTATAAAGATGGAATAATGTATTTCATTGAAGTGTAGGAACAAGAACGCAATTCGACTTATTTATGCTGTAGAAGACAACAGCAAAGAAATCACAAGATACTTCTAGGTGTGAAGTGCTCTCCGTGAATCTCCTAAGTGAATTACTCTCCGTGTCATAAAGAAAGTCAAAGTCACATAAACTATATGCATTCAGGCTTAAATTTAGCGCTTTTGAATCGTTAATAGATATTTCTTTTGAATGACTGAATTTACCATTACTTCGGAAAAAGTTGAGAAGAACATACAAGAAACAGAACGGCCGTATTTTACAATGCCTGTAATATACATAACAAATTGGTTTGTAAGATGCTGCATGTATCTATAATATTAATCAATTTATATTATTATTATCTGTAATATTAATCGTGTTTAAATAATACAAATTATTTCATAAAAAAATAAAGCTGTATAAATATAAATTTTAGAATATTCGACGCATCAACCTTTAGAGCTTGAATTTATTGTTTGTGTAAGGATGCATTGTGAACATGATGAACGAGATAATTACCTATAACATCGCAAAAGGCAGTTCATTCTTTTGGCTGTACGTGAAAGAACGTTGCTTTAAAACTTCACCGTCGAAGAACTCCCTACAACCTAATATTGCGGCGCGGTAACTAGGATGGTCATGTGTACCATACATTGAAATTAAATATTTTAACATGGGACCCTAGCAGCGTTATTCCATACAAACATATTCCCCATCTTTCTCCCTGGATAATGCTTCTAGAGAGATTTTTTTCCACAAAATACGCTAAAGCTATGTCTGTACGTTTTGTTTTTTTCAATGAACTACCATTATAAGAAAATATGACTCTTCAAACATTGTAGAAAATGCCATTTTTATACCATACTGTTCAGACGCATACCTAACAATTTTGATAGGTTTTATTAGAAAAAAGGAAAATTATGAGAGTGAAATTTTAAGAAGCGCGCGCATCACTGTAACACAAAAGTAACAGGTTGAAGTTGGTTCCTAAAATTTTATGACGTTTGCGTCGTTCGTTATTTTTTTTTTTGGTTTCTTCGTCCATTATTAGGACAGGCAAAGAGTTCAAGCCCATAGAGCCGTATGGCGACCAATTTACAAATTAAGTGTCAAAGCCATCTTTGGAAGATTTTTACAAAATTATTCTTTCTAAAAACATAGATTAGCACGAGGAATAAATCATTTTAATGATTTTTGCTTCGTTAGGCCAAAGAAGTATAACTTCTTGCGTGCATACATAAGAACACACACACTTTTTTTCTTATAAATTATGTCTTTCTGTGAAGATTAAAAATGTCTAATAAGAATAAGAGAGATGAGATAAAATCAATAATATTCGGAAATCGTATTAAAACGAAATCATATTTTATGCTCACATACATTTCGAATCATGTTAAAAGTGCGCGTGAAATTAAGGTCACTCGTCACAAACTGCCATGTCGGCTAACAAACAGCCGGGTCCTGAATTTGAATACTCCGTAATTAAGCAATGTTATACTGAATGAAGTTTCCCTGCCATAAACCGTTACTCTTTGTACCCGACACATATAATATAAGCCATAAACTTGATTGAACCTTAGAATTACTTTACAGAATATTAAATATACTTCCGTTTTTAATAATGTCTTTATTTTATTTGTGACTTTAATTTATTATGCTGAAGATAATTAGTTCAAGGCTATTACCTATTAGAGTAATAAGAAAATCTTAAAAGAAATAAAACGGAATCGGTCAAACGACCAAAGCTTTGTGATTTACTTCAAATTATATTGGGCACTCAAAACCTCTATTTTTTTTATATATCAAATTATAGATTTAAGTAAAGACTTGGATTCAATTCAAGTATTCTTTCACATTCATAAGTCCGTAACGGTTGTATTGACTGACCTTGACTCTGGCGATAAGGAGTAATATAGTCTTCCTTAACTTAAAATTTATTATTGCACACAACATGTTATTGCAAAGAAATGTATGAAATTTTGAACTAAACTATATGCAATGTCAGATTTAATTATATACGGCATCCTATCCATCGAACAATTGTTCCGTCTCGTCGCTGATAGTAGCAGAACAATTCGTTTGAACGTTTTTATGGACGGTTTCAAAAAGCTGACGGCCAACCTTCAATTCGTTTAATTCAACGCAGGTGAAGTAGCTGGCGGATGTTCATACAAAAAAAAAACAGGACCATCTTTGTTACAGTGAGGCGATATAAGAAATATCATGCCGATTTATAGTTTTGACTGATATTTTATTGACAAACAAAAAGGCAATATTCACATTATCTGGGCCTTGCGTGAAAAAATATTTAACATTCTTTACGAAATAGAATGTTAATGACATTTTTAAAAAAATACTCATATACAGTTATGTACTCGGTACGATAGTTATGATTTAATATTATAATATCCAGGCGACCGAGCCTTGCTCGGATTTTTAAGAATGTACAATACTTGAACAAAAAAAAAACTAATACGACATAAAAGACATCTGGATTCGAACCGGGGTCTTTCTGGCCGTCTGCTTTCCGGATCACCCAATCTGGAATATTATAGTCTTGTATATCGTGGCCAAATTTACCTTTATATACTTATGTTATTGTAGCTGTTTCTCATTAAAACACGGAAAAAACTACATTTTTTTAAATTGAAACCTAGCTAGATCGATTTACTGTTCCCGAAATATCCCATGTATACGAAATTTTATGAAAATTGTTGGAACCGTTTCCAAGATTCACATTATATAATATATACAAGAATTGCTCGTATAAAGATAAAAGATAACTTCTAGTTAATTCCACATGGAATAAATACGTTGTGATATTTCAAAATTGGACTTAATTCGCGTCTTGGCTATAGTTTTGAAAATATGAGTATTTATGGCTGAAAGTGTTAATAAATACAACGTGAATGGACATATTCCACATGTATCGCGGTAAAGTTTTCAAATAAATCAAATGGCTAACTTTATTCAAACGGCACTCCAGAGTCTCTAGCAACATTCGTTATTTAACCTTATCTGCACAACTTGTTCTTATAAAAGTGCTCAAGTTTCTGTGGAGTTACTTTTGATCTTCTAAAGTCCCAGAAATGTTAAATTGTAACTGAACTGTGAATTTCTAGCATAAGAAACAAAGAAAGAAAAATGTCTATTTGTAACGTATAGTAATGAAAAAAACCTTTTATTTCTTACAATATATTTAAAAAAAAAAACAATGTTGATGTTCTTGTTACTAGTATATAAGTTAAAAAAATATTATGTTAGTTTCTTATTATATGTTTAAGATTTTATTTCTTAAATATTTTAATTAATTAAATGTTCACTTTGAAATAACCCTTCCCCAGGTGAAGGCCCCTTCCAAAGAAAGCCTCTGTTTTGAGCTTCTTTCATCTAGTGTTGGCTGGCGAGTTTAGCTATTTCATCCTGCCATCTCTTTGGGGTCTCCTTCTGGATCGTTTGCCTTTGGGTCCTTTTCATGAAGTCACCCTTGCTGCCCATATTTGATCTTGTGCGTATGGTACCTACATACAAATACAAACGACTTACAAATTAAAAATTAAACAGAAATAATGTGGAGTATTATTTCCTATACGTCATAAAGTGGTCCCAACTCAGCATGTTTGCTGTTTGAAAACCAGCGCTGGTCTTCCGTTGGGCCATTTGGTGACGTCGCTTAAATAATAACTAAATTTAACTTGTAAACTTATAAAAAAAATAGAGAATAAGCACTAGATATTCAGTTAATACTCAAGTATCAAACGGGCAAATGTGATTCTTAATTCGCGGACCAAAGATTTGGTGCCTAAGATATCCCAATAAAAACAAAGGATTTAAATAAAATTGTAAGCTTTATAGAAAAGTAGCAATGAAACTATATAACACTTTGTCACATGAACATTTACACTCTCAAATATCATCTTGGTTTCAAACTACATTTTTAACAAAACAATAAATAATTGTTTCTGAATTTTTTACCGTAATTGTATTGTCAGACTTTGCGAGTTGCCATATTTTATAATTCTAGTCGTCATTAGAAAATACAAGCACTCGTTTGTGAGGAGATTCTTGCCTCGCACTGCCACCGTGTGGAATCAATTACTAGATGCAGTTTTCCCGAACGGATAAGACAGGGATATTCAAGCATTGAGCATGCTCTCGCCATGGATTCGTTTAAAATTTTTGAGGCACGGAACTATAGAAATAGACTTTTATCATAGAGTGAGAGGACACATGAAAAGTAATATTTGGTAGTCCGCAGAAGAAAACTTTTTGAGAACCCTTTTGGGGATGACAGATACCAGTGATGTTTGATTTCCAGTCGTGACGTAGAAATAATAATTAATGGAATTTTGAGGCTGGAAATGTGTAACACAGCTAAACAACTGTTCCAAAAGGAACATCCTATTGATAGATGTTGCAATTGAAGACGCTAGAAGAAGAAAGAGACTTGCTAGAAAGACAAAGACGATGCGAACTTTACTAACAACTCTGAAATATTTTTTCATAGTTTATATTTTCAAGTACTTTATTTATCTGGAATCAGTAACGTTATGAAGAAAATATCAGATTTTTTCGTTTTATTTGCTTCTAATACTTGATTTCAAAACCTACTGTTGCTTTAAACGTTTTCTGTTTTGCACTAAACTGACCATACAGCGAACATGCCCAACTAATAATATTCAAATTATAAGTACGTCTTATTTTTGACCGCCCTTAAAAAAAGTAGGACTTTCTCAAATCCAAATATATTTTTCTTGTATGTCTATTAACGAATGATTTTTCCATCGGATTTTTTTTATATTTTCATTAGCAGACCATATTCTCCTAGATTGGTCCCATATTAAAAATATAGATTTGATGATGGAATCTATGTTTAACTGAGATTGATTAACAAAATACAAAACACTTTAGTACAGTTATTATCATTTGGGGAAGTGTTAATGTATACCAAGTTTAATTGTAAGGCCGTAAACGTAAGTTTTTTTTTATGAAAATAAAGGACGAGACGAGCAGCATGTTCAGTTGATGGTAATTAAAACGCCCTGCCCATTACAATGCACTGAGCGGCAATACAATTGCGCTCGTCACCTTGAGACATAATATATTAAGTCTCATTTACCCAGTAATTTCACTAGCTACGGCGCCCTTCAGAGCGAAACACAATAATGTTTACACATTACTGCTTCACGGCAGAAATAAGCGCCGTTGTGGTACCCATAATCTAGCCGGCATTTGGGATGCCGGATGCTGCAAAGGAGCCTCCCAGATGTTGGTTTTTCGAATTCATACAATGAACATTTTTTTGACGCTTAAAAAGGTAGGCAACGCTCTAAAGATTCTTGTAACAAGAGAGTTTGGACCACATCAGGTGACTAATTTAAGAGTTATTTTTATTTAAATTTACCTTCTTTAGATTATTGGTGGGCTAGATTTGGCTTAGTCAACTACCGTATTATTTGCCGAACTTAAAGAATAAGAAAAGAGAATTAAAAAAATAATCACGTCATCAAAAATGCATCTGACAACCCCTATAGCCCAGATGTTAGTGACCCTGCCTACTGAGTTAGAGATCCCGGGTACGAATCCCGGTAGGTGCAAACATTTATATGATCAATATGAATGTTTGTTTCCGAGTCATAGATGTTTTTATGCATTTAGGTATGCTTAAGAATGTATATTGTATTAAATATATCGTTGTCTTGTGCCCATAGTACAGGCTATGCCTAGTTTGGGGCAAGATATCCATGCCGCCGTTGCACATGAGGAATGACACCCTGGCCTGTCAGAGCTCTATGCCTGAAGTACAGTTCAGACAGAAAGCTGTTAGGCGAGCTCTGTTTTCGTTGGACGTCAGGAAGTCGAGCGGGCCGGATGGCATTTCTCCAATCGTGCTTAGAACGTGTGCCCCTGAGTAGACGCCGGTGCTAACGCGTTTATTCCGGCACTCTTATTCCGAAGGCGTAGTCCCTTACTCATGGAATTCAGCCCTTGTCCATCCGATCCAAAAAAAAGGAGACAGTTCGGATCCGGCGAACTACAGGCCTATTGCTATCACCTCCCTGCTCTCCAAAATCATAGAGAGCATAATTAGCCACGGAAGGTCGCAGAATGGGGTAAATTGAACCTTGTCCAATTTAACCCCCAGAAGACTCAAGATTGCGCGTTTACCACTAAAAAAACCCCATTTGTCGTATCACCGCTCTTCGAGAACACTGGGTCTCGAATCTCGAGCGATTGCCAATTCGGTGGCCATCTGGAGGGCAAAGCCAAATTGGCTTCGAAGAAGCTGGGCGTCATCAATAGAGCACGGCAATACTTCAAGCCGGCCCACATTCTAGCGCTCTACAAAGCGCAGGTCCAGCCACACATGGAGTATTGCTGTCATCTCTGGTCTGGTGCACCCCAGTATCTGCTCGATCCATTTGACCGCGTGCAACGTAGAACAGCTCGAATTGTCGGGGACTGTGCTCTGTGAACGGCGGGATCACTTGGGTAGAGACGTCGCTTCATTGTGTGTCTTCTACCGCATTTATCACGGAGAGTGTTCCGAAGAGCTGTTTAACCTGATTCCTGCCGCCGAATTTCACCATGGCACGACACGCCACAAGTTAGGATATCATCCCCACCATCTGGATGTGTGGCGGTCCTCCACAGTGCGGTTTTCAAGAAGCTTTCTCCCTCGTACTACAAAGCTGTCGAATGAGCTTCCTTGTGCGGTGTTTCCGGGACGATACGACATGGGTACCTTCAAAAAAAGCGCGTACACCTTCCTTAAAGGCCGGCAACGCTCTCGTGATTCCTCTGGTGTTGCAAGAGAATGTGGGCGGCGGTGATCACTTAACACCAGGTGACCCGTACGCTCGTTTGTCCTCCTATTCCATAAAAAAAAAAGATAGTTTGTGTAAGAGTGTGTTACTATTTACGTTACTTTAAAACAAGTTCAGTAAGAGAGCAGCTTTTCAGTTATACGACCGAAACACGCAAGTTCTGGTCGTTGTCGAAAGCCGCTCTTGGTAACTTCAGCCAGCCGTCCATGCCGCCGTTGCACATGAGTAATGACACCCTGGCCCATATCGCAAAAGAGAAAGCCGATCTCCTGTGCGCTCGTTTCGCCTCCAACTCGACTCTTGACGACAACGGAAAAACACCGCCGACCATCCCGCGGTGTCAGAGCTCTATGCCTGTAGTATAGTTCAGACAGAAAAGTGTTAGGTGAGCTCTGTTTTCGTTGGACGTCAGGAAGTCGAGCGGGTCGGATGGCATTTCTACTTCAAGCCGGCCCACATTCTAGCGCTCTACAAAGCGCAGGTCCGGCCACACATGGAGTATTGCTGTCATCTCTGGTCTGGTGCACCCCAGTATCTGCTCGATCCATTTGACCGCGTGCAACGTAGAACAGCTCGAATTGTCGGGGACTGTGCTCTGTGAACGGCGGGATCACTTGGGTAGAGACGTCGCTTCATTGTGTGTCTTCTACCGTATTTATCACGGGGAGTGTTCCAAAGAGCTGTTTAACCTGATTCTTGTCGCCAAATTCCACCTTCGCACGACACGCCATAAGTTAGGATATCATCCCCACCATCTCGATGTGTGGCGGTCCTCCACAGTGCGGTTTTCAAGGAGCTTTCTTCCACGTACTACAAAGCTGTGGAATGAGCTTCCTTGTGCGGTGTTTCCGGGACGATACGACATGGGTACCTTCAAAAAAAGCGCGTACACCTTCCTTAAAGGCCGGCAACGCTCCTGTGATTCCTCTGGTGTTGCAAGAGAATGTAGGCGGCAGTGATCACTTAACAACAGGTGACCCGTACGCCCGTTTGTCCTCCTATTCCATAAAAAAAAAGTAAATTAGAGACCAATACTAAGTATTGATTTTCGTCATTTTAATGTTTAACATAGCACCAACACCAAATACTAAAACATCCATATTTGAAACAGTATTTTAGATCTAAATTTGTTTAGATTTACTATTAATATTTTTATTTATTGTACATAAATTATAGAACATTATTACTGCTATTCAAAAGCAAGCGAGTGTGTAACTTTTATTTCAGCTTTACAACATAATGCAGTACTTCCATGACGCTAAATATACGCTTGATCGAAATTTGTGTATCGTTCAGTGCATGTCAATCACGCGATGTGCTCATAAAATGTTTTAAAATTTGCCTTCTTACAGTAATGTTTATTATACTGTTGCTTCTCTCAATATATTCTTGATAATGTAATTTATGTTCATAGGCACATAAATGAATTTGCTAGATACTGTCATAACAATATGTTAACACCAGGAACAGACATAAACTTAATGCCTACTACTTGGCTACGTCGAGTTAGTAAGTCTTTTGTGGGACGATATATATGTTTTTACAACAAGATCCAAGAAAATGATCAAAACAAAAAAGGAATTGTAAAGGAACGTTCGTGTGGTAAAGGTTACTTACTATACAATAATTGACTTTCTTAACCCACTTGTTACTTTTTGACGCCTTTTTGCGGAACACCTCACAAAAAAAAATCTTACGTGGATTGGAGGTAGTTTGGATTTATTTTTGGTTACTGATCTGCTGATAAGGTGACTAGCATTGCATTGAATGTGATTACAGTGTAATCAAAAAGTGCTTATTGTGTGTGTTATTGAAAGGATGAATCGTAAAGGATAATTTTAATATGATTATTGTTTTTTTTAAATTGAATTCCAATAAATTGTGACTTTAGTATATTCAACAACAATTTAAAACAAGCTTTGGTATCAAAATGTTTATTTTTGATATGTTTTTTATCACTTTAAAAAAGAGTTCTTTTAAACAAATAGTTGTATTACCCGTTACTATTAAATGTTACACAAAATATTTTGAATTTTTCTTTCACACCACGCTCACTACCATTAAAATTGTATGAAATTCTCGATGAATTGGAAAGAATTTCTAATACCATCTGATATCACTATTTTTCCGCCTAAAAACTGTAATACTGAGGTAACCGATGAAGATTTTGGTGATGAAAATCATGTCACTGAGTCACCAATCCTTAATCTAAACAATCTTCTATAACATATATGATTTTCTCACCTATATATACTTAATTGATTCAGCACGATAGCTCCAGAGCCATACAGCCCAGAGACTAGAAATTTGGTAGAAATATTCCTATTCGTGGAGTGGAAGCTACGAACGGAATTTGCGAAATTTATAGAAGTTTTACTATGAACAGAACAAGGTCTGCCGGGTCAGCTTGTAGAAGTATAATTTTTAAATATACTGCCTTGGTTTTTGATTTTCTATTTACAGTATTAGCTTTGTAGCAATATGGAATATATAAAATTTTAGTTTATATTAATACCATCATGGATTAGGTGAAAATTTTCAAACTAATTATGATGCCAAATTTGCATTCCATGTTTTCATCAATCTTTAATAAAACCTATCTTGAGGAATGCGAATCCTTTGAAACTTTTTTTTTTCAAGAAATGTGAGCCAAGAAACTTGTTTGTAAGCTTATCAAAACACAATTTCTTTTTTACACAAGCAGCATGACTTACAGAAATGATTTTTCTCATAATATATACAGGCTGTCCTTATATACCTTAAATATCGAAGAATTTTTTACTTTTGAGTCGGTTCGATTCCCAGACGAGGCAAGTTATTTTAAGAAAATCTTTGAATGCAGAAGTACTAACTTTTAAAAATAACATAAAGTCTTCTTTCAGTAAAATAGCCTATCTTCGATATTTAAGGTACTTTCCCTTCATGTCCCATAACTTTGGGACACCCTGTGTATTTCTTTAAAAACTCAAAAAATAATTAAATTTAAATGTGTTTCAGTGGGATCATTACCCTTTAAAAGTAAAATTATAGTTTTATTATAAGTTAAGTTCTAATTATAAAAACTTGTATCCTAGAATAGGCCTCCAAGGAGAAGGGATATATGCAACAATGCTATGTGTCAAATTTCACTTCAGAAATGACGATCTAAATAAGATTTTGATCACGTTCCCTTCAGCCAAGAATATTTTGAATTTTTCTCATATGAAATTAAGGGACGAGACAAGCAGGACGTTAAGCTAATGGTTATTGATGCGCCCTACCCATTACAATGCAGTGCCACTCAGGATTCTTGAATAAACCCAAAAATTCTGAGTGGCACTACAACTGCGCTCGTCACCTTGAGACATAAGATGTTATGTCTCGTTTGCCCAGTAATTCACTAGCTACGGCGCCTTATGAGACCGAAACACAGTAATGCTTACATCTCTTGACACATGCTGTTGCGGATGTCTATGGGCGGTTGGCTTCCGTCACATCCCTCCATCATATATACTAACTATACCACATATTCTGGATGGCATTTCTACACAGTGTGGAGTTCAAGGAACTTTCTAGTACGTTCAACTCGTATATTAACTATGTGGGTAATTAAAAATAATAATATTGAGACACTATTACACAAATTATCTTGCCCTAAACTAGGCATAGCCTGTATTATGGATACAAGACAACGATATATTTAATATAATTTTAGTGTCTCCATGACGATATGGTGCCTGCAAAAAAGCGTCTTTACCGTAAAGACTGGTAACGTTCCTGTGATTCCTCTGGTGTACCATCACGTGACCCTACGCTCGTTTATCCTCAAATTCCATAAAAGAGAACAAAAATTAATAAAATAAAATTAAACCAGCGTATTATATTTTATTTATTATTGAACAACCAGAATAGGGCTTTTGAAATAATTAATAAGGGACTAATTGGTCGAGCTTCATTTGTTATTTATAGTGTGTACCTTTATTTCATTTATGTCTTGGGTCTTTCTTGGGAGATGAAAACTTACCTGTTTTGGCGAATTAAGATGTACCGTTTCTTTTTAATACGAGCTTGTGCCCGTAACCTATATAGAGAGTTTTCAATCTGGATCTACGGAAGAAATTCATCTCATATAATAATCTAGGTAAGGCATTCTGATTTTGCCAACCAACTCAACCAAAAAATAAATTTACTTGCCTTAGGCGGACTTATCTGAGAAGATCCAAAAAAATATCTGAAAATTTGTAGTATTTTTAAATTTCCTAAGAAACCTGCCTACTTGCATATCTGAATCTGTTACGATTTACTCACAGTATGCACTATATTATTTAGCGTTAAGAGAAGATTATAATTGTATTTTAAAGATTACAAAGGCTAAGAAAATCCAGACTGTGACAAATTTAATGTAGTTAGATCAATAGCACCACCCTCTGTTATCTTATCAAATAAAACTATTTCAGCTTAGCCAGTACACGTTGTCCGGAAGAAATCGCTATTAAGCGATAAGGCCGCCTATTCTTTTTATGTTTTCTTAGTTTATTTTATATTAAATTATTTTATGGTGTGCATTAAAGATATATCAAAATTCATTTCATTTCATATTCAACGTTGCGTTCTTAGACCTGAGTTTTGAGCGCTTTTCTCATGGACATATGCAGTACTTTCGGGTATCAGAACAAACGTATCGTGCAAACAATACTTTTTTTATAAATTTTCCACGAGTGAAGCCGGATTGGCTAGCTATTTGATAACTAATATGAATAGTGGAAGTACTTTTGTCTAATGGAACTAACAATGTTAATAAACATCTCAACAATACTACAATTGAAATCTATGTGGAAACAAATGCACAATCCGAATATAATATTTTCTCATTACGAATATCAGGAATGATCTAATATGATAAGCCAAATGAAATCATTTTGTAACCATATTTTGATTAAAATACAATGTTTTGATTTAATTTGAAGTAAGTAGTAATTATTTATGTCATTTATAATGAGATCTATTCGCAGTAAAACATAGGCTGTAAAGCTATATTGGCTGCAATCTTCAAGTACAATGGTCAGAAATTTGTTTCATCATCAGCTGGAAGACGTCCACTGCTGAACAAAGGTCTCTCCAAAGATTTCCACGACGATCGGTCCTGCGCTGCCCTCATACAACGTATTCCGGCGATCTTGACCAAATCGTCGGTCCATCTTGTGGGGGGCCTACCAACACTGCGTCTTCCGGTACGTGGTCGCCATTCGAGGACTTTACTGCCCCAACGGCCATCTGTCCGTCTAGCTATATGCCCTGCCCACTTCAATTTAGCAACCATCTGCGCTATGTCGGTAATTTTGGTTCTCCTACAGATCTCCTCATTTGTGATTCGATCCCGCAGGGAAACTCCGACCATAACCATATATATAGAAATTTGTTTAGAGCAACATAAAATGTTTTCTTTTATTATAAATTCTTTCTTTATGATAGTAAGGGACGAGACGAACAGGACCTTCAGCTGATGGTAATTGATACGCACTACTTATTACAATGCAGTGCCGCTCATGATTCTTGAAAAATCCAAAAATTCTGAGTGGTACTACAATTGCGCTCGTCACCTTGTGACATAAGATGTTAAGTCCCATTTGCCCAGTAATTTCACTAGCTACGGCGCCCTTCACACCGAAACACAGTAATGCTTACACATTACTGCTGCGGCAGAAATAGACGCCGTTGTGATTCCCATAATCTGACATCCTGTGCAAAGGAGCATCCCACTGGTGAACTTAAAACTTAGGATAATAATATATAGAAGCTTAAGGTCTGACTTGGCTAGTTTTCATTTACGACTTACATAATACTACTTTAATACTTAACGTAAATTCGAATTATATATTCACAAAACAAGATAACTTGTTTACTCAATAACTAATACAGTTATGGCTTCCACCTTTCATTGAAGCGTAAACTGCAGGAAAGGTCCATTAAGATCAGTATCGATTTAACAAAACCGCTTTGTTGCTCCAGAAGTAAATCAAATTGTACAACAAAGTTTGTCTATTTCTACTATCAGAACAGCTGTCAAATATTTAGTATGTTCTTTTATTAACGCGAGTGTTATACATTTAAAAAAAATACTTTTTGAAAGATTAAAACGCGTGTAATTGCAATTTTGTTTGTACATTAGATTTTTGCGTAAAATTAAAAAAAAATTATAATGTTAATTAACCACGCTTCAAGACCTTTCCAGATCTCGTTTTTCAGGGGAACTGCAGATAATATGAATGTATACATAGTATATTAGAACGATATACACAAAGCGACGCGTTTGGACTCTGTTTTTTTAAACGACTTCAAAATAGGAGGAGGTTCTAAATTCGTCGGTATTTTTTTTTATGTTTGTTACCTCAAAACTTTCGACTGGGTGAACCGATTTTTATAATTTCGACTGTTTTGCAAACGTATATCTTTATTATGTAACTTATGTGTTACATAATAATAATAATATTGACACACTTTTTACGCAAATTTTCTTGCCCCAAATTGGGCAGATATAGCCTGTATTATGAGTTGTAAGACAACGATATATCTAATACAATAAACTTACTTAAGCATACATAAATACATATAAACAGTCATGACTCAGAAACAATTATCCATATTCATCATATAAATGCTTGCACCTACCGGGATTCGAACCCGGGTCCTCTAGCGTACAAGGTAGGATCGCTAACCACTCGCATACAGGTTGTCAAATAAGATATATAATATTATCAGTTGTAATTTGTGCAATTTAAGAAGTTAAGTTTATATTATAATTGCTTGCAAATATTAGCTATACATTATTTTTGTAGAAACACATCGGATTGCAACTGATATACTTAAATAAAAATAATAACTTTTATTTCCCAAACGTTACAATAATTAATATAGTATTATAAGTTAAAAATGTTTCTAAATTATATTATTAACTAGCTGACCCGACAGACGTTGTTCTGTATATAATATATAAAATAATATTTCTATATGAATTTGTCAATAATATATCATAACATCAAAAATTACTTCGTAAAATATGCACCCTGCTGTCGTAATGAAATTGTTTCACAGCAGAACTGTCAAACCGTGCGTCAATAAACTCTGTCATAGAAATTATGTATGGACACGTCAAAGGAAAAACAAATATGTTGTTTTTATTTAATTTAGCAGCATTTTCCTATTTATTCACCTTTTAAACCTTCTCTGTACTTCCACAAATAATTCTAGACCTAAATTTGTCAAATCGGTCCAGCCGTTCTCGAGTTTTAGCGAGACTAACGACCAGCAATTAATTTATATATATTCATTATTAACATACAATACAGGGAGCAAAGACAGCTAAACTACTATGAACTGTTTCAGCTGTCAGTAACTTCTCGATACCAGACATAATATTTGTCATTATAAAAGTATAAAAAAGCTAATTTTAAATAACTTTATTAAAGATAAACTAATAATAAACCACGAAACTGGTCAGTGAAAAACGGAAATGCTAATACTGGAAAGCTATGATAGAGTATTGCAGTGTCAATTAAGCCTTATAGGCTTTTGACCTCGACGTCATGGTTTTGGCTTAAAATCAAAATGTTGTGTTTTAGCACTTAGTTTGTTAAGAATGACAAAAGCAAAAAATCCATTAATTATATTTTGTATTTAGTTTTTTTAGAAATATTAACATAATTTATTTTAATACGTTGAATATTTTTTCAACACAATATGTTGGAGATACTGCTTGCAAGAACTTATGAGAGCCTAAACTGGTTTTGCCTAGTCTTTAGTAGTTCTACCTCCTGAAAAACCAAGCAAGTAAAAAGTAGAAAAATAATTGATAGTACAAACGAAACCTCACTAATTTAAGTGTTTTTGTACTATATTATGTCGTCATTATGCAATACTTTGCATAACGTATTCGTAACTTTTAGGCCAATTCATATCTATTCTAATCAAATCAATGTATTTAAATTCATAATAGCGGTTTTCGTTTCATCAATATTATATTTAAAAAAAAAAAGCCCGCTGAGTTTGTTGCGCCCATTCTTCTCAGGTCTGAGGCATTCATTTTGGAATGAGTGGTAGTTTTTTTTGACTTTCAATAAGTGATGTCACATCCTATTTCGGATAAAAATATTTGAATTCGAATTTGAATTAAAAGTACCAACCTTTTACTACATCGGGTTGGAGTCTTTCATTTAATTCACCTGTGTAAATAATAATATTTTTTTTAATTAGACGATATTAGTTTATTATTATTAGGGCACATAGTTCAACGGACAGATAGCCGTTGGGGCAGTAATGTCCTCGAATGGCGACCACGTACCGAAAGACGTAGGGTTGGTAGGCCCTCTACAAGATGCACCGATGATCTCGTCAAGTTCGCCGGAATACGTTGGATGGGCAGCGCACGACCGATCATCTCGGAAATCTTTGGGAGAGGCCTTCATCTAGTAGTGTAACTTCCAGCTGTTGATGAGACGATATTAATATATTTTTTTATTTTTAACATTAATAAAAACATCAGTATTATTAAAACAATAAACATGCATTCGTAAACGAATATTTATTTTTAGTAATTAAAACAAGTTGTAATTAACAGTAAATTATTTGTTTTATAAATTGACATTTGCAATTTATTACATGAGTATTTTACTGAATACAAATGAATTAGGTTTCCAAAACAAAACATTATTTACAGTATTATCCTCAATCCCACAATCAGTAGGAATATACTACTCTACAATTGAATTACGTACAATTCCACAGAACAAAGCATTAACTTCCTGTACCTACATTGTTGCTCTAACTAAGTATTGCTGAAATAAATAAATCCTTATTTAGAGAATATAGTATATTTTCATAACAAGAAGTTAAGGAATTTTTCAAAGAACATTTGGAGCATATTTTATATTCTGAATGATATATTCTGAATTGTATGTACATAGCACTTAAATACTCAAATTATAGTCTATAAAGGAGTTCCTCGATAAGACTTTTCGTAGTTTCATACAATTGGTTTCATATGACGACCTGTATAGCCGAGTGGTTAGCGATCCTACCTACTAAGCTAGAGGTCCCGGGTTCGAATCCCGGTAGGTGCAAGCATTTATATGATGAATATGGATGTTTGTCATAGATGTTTAAATGTATTTATGTATGTTTAAGTAAGTATATTGTATTAAATATATCATTGTCTTGTAACCCATAACACAGGCTATATATGCTTAACTTGGGGCAAGATAATTTGTGTAAAAAGTGTGTCAATATTATATTATTATATTATATGATATCATCAAACGAAAAATCTAAATGAAGATTTATAAACATATTATCATATTATATACGTGAAAATCTACGAGGGGTGGCTGATATAAAATCTACTTTGTTTAAGAAAGTTTTGAAAATCGAACTGGCCACTGCAAAATCATATTCTATATTTATTCCTTTTTCAAAATTATGACGCTTATTTTTTTTCGCTTGCTTTTTTTTTTTCGACGGACGAAGAAATGAAGGAGGCTGTGACTGACCATTTTGACGAGCAAAATAAAAATTACAATTATAACGGCATGATGTCACTTATTTGCAAATGTCATAAGTGTATTTCACTTGCAGGAGACTATATAGAAAAATAAAAAAAAAACTAGCCATCAAAGTCTTTTCTTTCATAGTTAGGTAGATTACTTATCAGCCTCCCCTCGTATATAAAAATATTGTATAAATTAATTAATGCATAATTAAAAATATATACTAGAACAATGTACTTAAAACTAAAAACTTTAAAAAATATAATTTAGTAACTAAAATATATTATTAAAAGGAGTCCCTTTAAGCAAGGTTCCGAAGATAGTGGCAGCGTTCCCTCTTTGAATAGCTAGACTAATTCTTTGTCCGAGGTAGTTGCTAGCTCTTCGGTCTCCTGTGATGTTGACTAACCTTCTAACGATTTCCTTAAAAAGCCTTATAGTATAACGCCACAGACCAAGGGCCTCTACATAAAATCATATTGGTCTAGACGCCTGTATTTGCATTCTTTTGCTTTTTCTATTTTATATTATTTTACTGGTATTTTTTAAGTCTATGGGTACTTCTAATGTCTTAGTAGCATTAATGAAGAGGTTCTTTTTCATGTTCAAATGTCAAATCTAAAATTATCTGTCTGTGGTTAGGATTATCCATCTTGTTAATTAAGCGCTGGCCCAATCACGCAATAATGCTATTAAGTCAGTGGCTCGTCTCACGAGGCTAGAGAACTGTACAGTAAATTTCATACATTTTGTAGTACATAAGCATACAAGCTACATAACTCTTAATATTTTGTAGAATCCTAGTTTCATAACTGCTTTTAATGGCAATTAGGCAGTCACTAAAAATAAAATGGCATGCGTACAAGGTCTAGTACTAAAACTAATTTTTAGAACTCCTTTATATTAACTATTGTAATCTGATCTCTAAACCAAATGTAAATTATTAGATATTGTACTTACTTACTCGCGGCCATGCGCTAAACCTGTACGATACAACGCCACTAGGGAAGATGTTCTTCATTTTCACGGCCGCACGCTAAGCCTGCACGATACAACGCTAGGAGGGAAAATGTTCTACTTACTCACGGTCGTGCACTAAACCTGCATGATACAATGCTAGTAGGGAAGATGTTCTACTTTTTCGCATCCGCGCGCTTAGCCTGTACGATATAACTCTAGTAGGGAAGATTTTCTACTTACTCGCGGCCGCGCGCTAAATCTGCATGATACAACGCTAGTAGCGAAGTTGTTCTACTTACTAATGCTGCCATGTACTTCATGCTACGTTTGCCCTGTCTGACTCTATATCAATTGGTCTGTCTCCCTCTCGCTGTTCTTGGATAAAAACGTCCCATATTTTCGTGACACTGGATTGGATACGATATCCATAATGTTGAAATCATAATGTTGCGAAGCGGCCATCTTGGATTAAAAAAAAATGCGTTTACTGCACAAGACGTTATGCGACGGAATTGACATCTAAAGTTCGAATATTTAACTACTAGACGAAAACATTAACCAAAAGTATGTGTTTTTTCTCGATCGGTCTCAATTGCTCTCTTCGACAAAAACGCTACACATCTTCGTGACGCTTATATTATTATTATTGCGTTTTACCCGAAAAATTTTTACCCTCATGTGCCTAAAAAAATTGTTTGTTATCAAAGTATAACTTTTGTTCATTTTCAACATTTTATAACTTTCTCCTTATACTCTATGTTTTGTGAAAAAAACAGTCAAGAGTCTTAAGAAACAAACTTATTTACGGAAAGGTTTCAACGCCACGTTTAGTATTCCATCCATACTGGATGTCAAACTCCTAAAATTGCTTATATTATATTTTTTAATTTTGTATATTTTAACATCGTTTTATTGATAGTAGAAATTACAATAAATATATAATAATTGTATTTTACTGTATCTAAAGTAATATAATTTAAAAAATAATATTAACTAAAATACATTAAAAAATACCGATCGAATTGATAACCTCCTCCTTTCTTTAGTCGGTTAAAAAAGAACACAATTTGTTCTATAAGGTTTTTTATTATAGTGAGGAGATGAGCAGACGGTCCATCTTAGGTTAAGCAACTGCGTCTGTCAATAAAAATTACTATAATATGAGTTGTGATACTTAATATCCTGTCAAATTGCATGACGCTATACGGCAAAAGAAAGTATCGTTTCAAAGATTGATGAAGGAACGCCGCGCATCCAGATAGTAAGAATGATAAGTTTATGTTGTATGGTGCGAAGGTGGAATTGGGTGGGTCAGCTTAAATAGCTCTTCAAAATACTAATCGTGATAAATGCGGTAGAAAACACACACATTTAGTTGTAGATATTTGTGTATATTACTAAGGAAGTCATTAAGTATTGTTAATTATCTTATGCGTAAAAGAGCGCAGAGTTCAAATTATTTCGTCAAAACGCATACTTACTGCCATCGTTGTTCACGTGCCCTCTCTCTTCTCAATGGGTCACTCTTGTTAGAGTGGTCGTGGTTGCTAAGGTGACGCAACATTAGTCGCCGTTGGTCTCCCCAATTATGGGTCGCAGTGCCTCCCTCGCGATGCGCCTCCACTTCAGACGGTTTACAGCATTGCGGGAGCACTCCACAACAGGTGTCTGGGTCACTGTTTTGATAAGCTCCATCCATCGCGTGGGTCCTCTCGCTCTATTCCCCTCCACCTTGACCTGCACTATCAACAGCTCAATCGATCCTTCATTTCTGGAAATGTGACCAAAGAACTTCAGAATTCGTAGTTGCACAGTCGACGATATCCTTTCTTTTATCTTCAATAATTTTAAGATGGAATTGTTGGTTCGGAAAGCCATCCAAGGGATCTTCAGGAGTTCGTTCATTCGTTCGTTCACGCCTTTATTTCTTTATGCTTGCAGCTCCGCTTCACTCTATCATATGGTGTTTTATGGATATCAAAATACTCTGAGAATGTCCCACAACATAATATTATTATTTAAATTGCTTTGTTGCTACTGATTGTTTTCTTATGTTTTCTCAATAACTATATCGTACTAATATTTTATATACCTACACAATCGATAGGTTTCAACAAGATCTGACGGTTGAATCTTTAAAAAAGTATCGTAGCTCTTTCAAGTGAAAACTTATTCAAAATAGAAATTATATATTCCTCCGGGAGCAATAATATACAATCGCCAATGGACGTAAGGAATCTTTAGATTTTTAGCTATCAAGTTGTATTGTTAAAAATTGAATGTGAATTATACTGTATACTATTTAGCTTTTATACTTAACTGTATATCGATATACTGATGTCATTTCTTTTTAACTGCCTTGCCAATGGTTGAAGCATATAAAACATTATTCATGTCAAAAAAATGTAATATTGTCGTGTGAATCATTTTGCAATTATAAGATTACAATTTTATCACTGTTATTTTTTGTGTTTCCCTCGGTCAGGAATATAATTTTAACACGTGCCGTAACAAGACACTAAATAGGTTATTGTTACTTATTCAAGACCCACAATGGAAAATTTAATTTACGTTCGAAGACGTCTTTGAAGTTTAGTAATAATATTCCACTCGTTAGTGTTATAAAGCCACAGCTCCATTAATCTGATTTGAACGGATCAGACCGTTCCGACAAATTTGCGGTCAATGCTGTAAATTATACATAATATTATATGTATATTATACTAGGTTTAGATAATTGTTGAGATCTCTAATCAATGCCCTTATTTTTTAATGTGCAGCTTCTGTTAATCAATTCAATTCAATCAATCTTTATTCACTGTTAACACACATTCTTTATAAGTTTTTTAGTTTAAGTCAAGATGAAGTACAATAGTACATTCGATACAAGTGCGTAAAGTAGGTAGGTCGTTCCCACAGGAGCGAAGCGAGTGCAGGATAACCTACGTGCGCACGAGTATCGTATACTATTTTTCCAATTAGGTTGGGCAAAGTTCGACCACTATAATTATTTTCAAACATTCCCTCACGCTAACCACATTCCCGTACACTCTTGTCAACGTTTGGGTACTTGCGAACGCAAATGCATGCGCAAAATCGAACTTTGCGCACGATGATAGGAAAAATTTACAACAGCATTAAAATGAGTATAACAGTCATTATCATTCATATAGTCTTTCACATTATAAAAGGGCTCATATGTTAATTTATTTTTTAATGACACATTTAAATTTTTATTTAAAAAAAATCTGTTCTTTAGTTGAAAATACTTAATCAATAATTTCAAAAGAAGGATTATATCTTAATATATATCAATTACGTGACACGTTGTTTGTCCGCGATGGATTCCTAAACTAATGAACGCATTTTCATGGGGATTACTTCGTCGAGTGCAGTTTAGTCCAACTTGAGAGATGAGATAGTCTTTATTTCGATTTGAGACCTATCTAATATATAAAATTCTCGTGTCATGGTCTTAAACTTTGAACTCCTCCGAAATGGCTTGACCGATACTCATGAAATTTTGAGTGCATATTGGGAAGGTCTGAGAATCGGACAACATCTATTTTTCATCCCCCTAAATGTTAAGGGTGGTCCACACGATTTTTTTTTTTAATTTTTTTTACATTTTTTTTTAAATTTGTTTGATTATGAGTCTACATTAAAAAATACATACAGCTTACAATTTTCACCCTTCTACAATCAACAGTTTCTTTTGTATCGCGATTTTAATATCGGCAATACGTTTGCTGTGTCAGCTAGTACTTATTATAAAATTCCAATATTTGTTTTGTTTGGACATATTGTCTATTAGAGAATTTATTGACCCACAGTTTGACAGTTCTGCTGTGAAACAATTTCATTATAACAACAGGAAGCATAATTTACGAAATAATTCTTGATGTTATGAAATATTATTGACAAATTCATAAAAAATCAGTATTTTATTTATTATGTACACATCAACGTCTGTCGGGTCATCTAGTATTTTTAAATATTTTAAAGAAATAGTATCGAATGTTGAATATTTTTTTTAAATATTGTTAATATAAATAATACACTTGTTAGTTAGCTTGACAATGATAAGTCGCCATATTTTATTTATTTCCTATAGTCATCTCTGTTCTATTTCCTGCTCAGAGGTCACATTTATTGCACCAATGAGGCTTTAAATTATAATAAATAACAAGGAGGTATAAACTTCCTTTTGTCTAGCGAATTGATTTCTTTTGAAAGTTATTCCCGAGAAAAGACCTAAACACTTAAGTACAAATTTGGGTAATTGCTATAATTGTTATTTTACATCCGTACCATACACGTCAAAGGTATATGGCTATTCATCAAAATGAATGGTCCTTAATGAAGACTAATTATAAATAGCTCGCTAGTACAAATTTTATACATGATGGCGTAAGATAAGAATATAATAAATTTATTCTTAGCATAACGTCTATATTTGGAACATTGTCAACGGCATGCATCGGCTTAAGACGAACGTGAGTGAAATTTACAAATATTTGTGTGTCATGCTCTGTCACTTTGTCAGAAAAGGTGAAACATAAGAAAAATATAAGCTCGCGTAATACGCCACATTTAAACGGTACGTATTTAAAAACATATCAATAATTTAAAAAAGTGAATTATTCAAATGTCATAACAAAGAAATTGTGTATATTATATCACATTTTTTCAATATCAATTCACGCTAGAAAAATTCTGTAATAACTATGATGCCGCAGTCGCTAGTTATACCGCTATGCTGCGGCGTATATTAAGGCGAATCGAGGTAAACTAAGTCTGTGTACAAAAACAAAACAAAATTAAACTTATTTGGTCACATGAGAAACTTGTGCAAATTTGCAAAATATTCAATAACTATGAACCTAGCAGTCGAATCACTCTGGATTTTCGCCTGAACATACATAAGACAATACTCAACATAATGAGAATATCAATATGATAAGAAAATAAGGCAAACGCGAGCCATTTTATATCAAACATTGATGCAAATTCAATATAGAAATACGATGGGCGCAAATTGTCACCTACCGTCAATAGTTGGCAACTATTGATATTTATGTTTTAGTTTATCATTAAAATGAATATAATTATTATAGAAATATTTCAAATATATAGGATTTAATTACAATTAGCTATTTGTGAACATAAAAACGTTATTTATTAAGGTCTGATATTTAATAGACACTGTTTTGACAGTTTGAATGTTTTGAAGATATTTGATGTTTCATTTATTGTGAAAATACTTAATTTACTGAATAACTAAATAATACTTATACTAATTTACTAAATAAAATTTTATTTGAATTAATATCATTATTATGTATCAAACTTTAATATTTTATGCAATTAGTCTTTCTTAATTGCATTTTGAAACTTGCTTGCACCGCCATCTTCTTACTTACTAATGTTTATTCAAATTTGATGAACAAACCATATGATATAAATAATTTTTAGTTATATAAATTCACTAAAATATTTATTATAAATATTAAGCTGTATTTAGGAATTAATTTACAGTACCTAATTTTATTTGATTGTTTTAAGAGAAGTTGTATCTACTTTTATCTATTGTAAGGTAGCTATAAAAGCGGTTGTTCTATGTAAAGACGGTTCAGTTCAAGTTCAGATCTATACTAGCAACTGTGAGTGTATAAGCAGAGAAATTCTTAGTGTGTTACTTCAACGTGATGGACCCTGATCGAGAAAACCCTGGCGTAACGCTGACATTTACGACGCAATGATAACGATAAAATAACGAAATAAATTAATTGAAATTTAACATATAATATAAATAAAAATAAATACAATAAATAAAAATATATTATATTTAATATATATATAAAAAAATATAAATAGCGCGTGCTAATTTAGAATAATTTGTAAATCATGTTTGTTTTTTATAATAATAATTGAATCAAGTCGAAATTCAATTTTCTGTCTCGACAATAACCCATGCTAGCTTTAGCTTTCTATGAGTTCAAAAATTTTTAAAGTCGGTCCAGAAATGAGAAAAAATTTAACACAGAAATCAATTGGAGTCACCCGGTGGGAGCTCCGCTCAGCTTCGCTCAATAATCAAGAGTTAATTTTATCAATAAAATTTATCTTATAAATATATTATAACGAAATAAATCAGAAAATACATGTAGAAGTGATTTTTTTTTTATTTGAGAGGGGGCAAACGGGCAAGAGGCAACCGCCCATGGACATTCGCAACAACAGGTGTGTCAAGAATTAATGGTTAAGATAATATGTGTAGCATAACGTAGATCTTCTCCAATATATTGGTAAACTGGTGTGCTGGTAATTAATATAAAGGCGCAAAAAAACCTCTACTTTGACATACCTTATTGTTTACAAAAACATGCTTTCTTATTTGTTACTACTTAGATTATTCTAAAACTGAGGGATAAAAGTTACCATTCAGGGCGATATCTATAACAAATCAAAGTAGTGTGTTATTCGTCCATTAACACTTACATAGATCACTATATAAGTGTTATTGGTACGTGGTAAACAATATATTACTGACTTCTGCGAGGTCTAATAAATTATTTGCAGAATTATACTAGTTTTTTTGAACCATTAATCTAACATTACAAAAGATTTTACCAACTTAAAATAAAATGATCGTCACTAAAATTTTTGTTTCAATTATTATACTTAAAATATAATTTTACTAATAAGCCATTTCAAATCAAATATTGGTGAAGGTTTAGTGTCTTTAACGCATACTCATAAAGAGAATAAGTAATAGTTAAACATTTACCTTTATTATGTATAAATATGTTATTTTGGTATTACAATCTGTCAATATGATATATTAGAGTAAATAGCGGCAAAATTTTTACTAAAAGATAATAAAATTTGTTTGAAAACACGTGTTTCTGAAACTAGAGTGCAATAAAAGCACACTAGGTTAATTACAGTAAAAGCATCAATTACTTAGACTGAAAGTTTTTTGTGTAAGCTACTAACTTCCAAATAAATTTAAAACGTTGAACGGTGAAATATATTATAACATGTTGATATAATGTAAAACATGATAATTGGAATAATTAGTTGAAACCAGGTGTCACTAGGCTTTTATTATTATATTAATAATATTAACTTTAAAGGAGTGATTGTTAAGTTGCTCGACGATTCTTCTCAACAAAAGCTGCTCTAGAAATCAGTAGTAGTGTTAAAAAATATTTTAAAAATATGTCCCATAGTGCTAACGCAGAAACGGATCAAATAATGGGCTGCATTCAAAGGGCAATTGACGACGTGGTTGCAAAGATTCCCCTCCGCTGAAATCGTAGTCCTCGAAGATTACATCGGGCAAAGTGCCGAATGTCTTGGCACACGTACCACATACTACGACCCAATTGTTTGATCGCCAACGCGGCTCCTGGATGCGGATAGCCACATGCCGTCCTTACTGGATTTTCTGCTACACATCCCGATAGTTACCACGTATTTGTCGAAGCACCTTCCGCCACGTCCGACCATTGCCTGGTCAGGAGTATAGTGCCTATCTCACGCCCACGTTGCAGACCACCATCGATCCCCGTCGTTTGGCACTACATGACAGCAGATTGGGATAGGATGCGTTCTTTTTTTGCAACCTACCCTTGGGGCAAAGTTTGTTTCTCTTCGGATGATCCCAGTGCCTGCGCCGTTGCAGTAGCCGATATCATACTTGTAGTATGACATGGATATTTGTAACCAAGCTCTGTAGTACAAATTGTTGACATATCACAGCCCTGCGAGCGAAATTGAAACACGTTGTCAAAATTGGCAAGCAGCTTTCCAGTTACTCAACTGGAACACGCAAGTTCTGATCAATGTCGAAAGCTGCTATTGGAAATTTCGACCATCCCTCCCTGCATTTCATACATGAGGAATGACACCCTGGCCCCATGTGCCAAATGAGAAAGCCGACCTTCTGTGCGTTCTTTTCTCCTCCAGTTCGACTCTTGACGACAACGGTCAGAGCTCTATGCCTGAAGTACAGTTCAGACTGAAAACTATTCCGCGAACTCTAGGGCGGGCCGGAATACATTTCTCCGATCGTGCTTAGAACGAATGTCCTTGAGTTGACGTCGGTGCTTACGCGTTTATTCCGGCACTCTTACTCAAAAAAATGGACCTTGTCCTATTTAACCCCCAGTGGAATCAAGTTTACTTGTTTACCATTTAAAGAAATCCATTTGTTGTATCATCCCTCTTCGACAACACTTCCCTCAAAGCCTCACCTAGTATCGGAATACTGGGACTCGAAATCATAAGCGATTGCCAATTTCGCGGTCATCTGGAGGGTAAAGCCAAATTGGCTTCTAAGATGCTGGGCGTCATTAATAGAGGCAATACTTAAGGGCGGCCCTGAATGAGTAATGAATAATAATGTATGAGCTCGATCCATTTGACCGTTTGCAACGCGGAGCACTTGGTGTTACGTAGAGACGTCACTTCATTGCGTGTCTGTGTCTTATACGGCATTTATCACGGAGCGTTTCGAAGAGATTCCTAAATCAAATTAAATAAAAATATACAATATTGTACAGTCATTTCTATCGCTATAAAATAATCACAATCTGGTCCCAGGCTGTCCGATCATTTAGATATTCAGCAGTGGAGTAATAGGATTTACGACAGAGCCATTTTTTTTATAAAACATTTAAATTTATTTATAGATAATGCCTGAACAGTGGCTGGGACTTTATTGTAGAAGTGTTACATTAGAAGTGTATACAGATTAAGAAGTGTATACATTTACCCTTAAAGCTATTATGTATCTTATGAAGCCTACTAGAATTAGTTACAAGCAATCCCTTATTTATAGTGTTATAATAATGAAAATCACTATTAAGAGCAAAAAGGTGACGATTTTTGTGAACATCTATTAAATTTTCATAAATGTACTGACAATGAACAGTCATAATATTTATTTCTTTAAATTTTTCTTTGAGAGACTGTCTATAACCAAGCTGATATATAGCACGAACAGCTCTCTTTTGCAGTGCAAACACTATATCAATGTCAGCAGCATGACCCCATAGTAATATACCGTACGTCATGATGCTGTGAAAATAACTAAAGTACACTAATCTAGCGGTCGCAACATTCGTGTACTCTCTAATCTTTCTAACTGCATATGCCGCAGAGCTGAGTCTATCTGCTAGATGGGTAATATGTGGACCCCACTGAAGCTTTTTATCTAACGTGATACCCAAAAAGACCGTAGTGTCCACAAGTTCCAATCTCTGGTCATTTGGTTTGGTTTGTACCTCCGCTGTGTTTGGTGTAATGAACCGTAAACACTTTGTTTTTTTACTGTTTAAGTGCAGATTATTCGTCTCAAACCAACGCACTATCTTTGAGAGTGCATTGCTTACCTCGTCATCAATATCCGCACGTCGCTTCACTTTAAAAATAAGTGAAGTATCATCAGCAAACAATACAATCTCATGGCTATCATCTACCACAAACGGTAGATCGTTAATATATATAAGAAACAAGAAAGGACCGAGAATAGAACCCTGTGGAACACCTATTCCCACAGGTTTACCCAAAGACCGTTTGCCATTTACATCGACTATCTGAACTCTATCGCTTAAATATGATTTTAACAGATTTAGGGCTCTATTTTTAACTCCATAATGCTTTAGTTTTAGGAGTAAAGTTTCAAGGTGGACGCAGTCAAATGCTTTTGACAAATCACAAAAAATGCCCAATGCATCCTGTGACTCTTCCCAGGCGTCAAAGATGTGCTCAATGAGTCTAGTACCCGCATTAATTGTTGATAAGCCCCTAGTGAAACCAAACTGATTTTTGTTCATTAATTTACAAAAATGCATTTGTAGCTGTTGAAGCAAAAGTTTTTCAAAAATTTTACTAAAAACAGGCAGCACTGAAATAGGTCTGAAATTAGCAGGGTCAAAAGAACTGCCCGATTTAAACAAAGGTATAACTTAAATGTATTTCATGAGGTCAGGGACCACACCCTCATCTATGCATTCATTAAATATTATTGCTAATTCAGGTGCTATAATGTCAAGTATGTATTTTACAATATTATTCGAATGGCCCCATAGGTCTTTTGTATTTTTAAGTTTAATTAAGTTGAAGATTTTTATTATATCGCTACCTGTAACATACTTAAATTTCAAATCAGTGGAAGAAACTGGTACGTGTAATTTAAGCATATCATATGCTGCTTTTGGCGAAGAGTTAAGGTCTTTGGTCGTGACAATCGGGATTTCAGAGAAGTATTTATCAAATTCATTTGCAATTTCTATTTCCGAATTTATAACGCGATTATTAAAATTTAAACAGATAGAGGTGTTACGGCAATTCGATCTACCAGTTTCATTGTTAATTACACTCCAAGTCGCTTTTACTTTATTATTACTGTTTTTAATTTTATCTGCAATGAAACGTGTTTTCACTTCATGACAAACTACTTTAAAGAGCTTGGAGTATTTTTTACATATATTTTAAATTCTTCACTATTATTGTAATGTTTCTCATAATAAAGGTCATATAAGCGTTTACGACTTTTGTGGATACCCATTGTTGCCCAATCATTAAAATGATGTTTGTTGTTTACTGTCACCGTTACTGGAGTAAAAATCCTGTCAAATTCCTCACAGAAGGAATTGAAGACTAAGTTATAGTGAAAATAAGCAGTTTCGCCACTGTGTAAAAATGGTATCGTATTTACCAAATTATTTCTAAAACTCTCAAGACGGCTACCCGTAACTGGTATAATCGTCACCTTTTTTGATCTGACATTGTCCAATCTTACCCCTTTTTATACAACCTTTTCTTCAGCACTGATTTATATTAATTTAAAGGTATTTTGTGTATGTCAATAGGGATCTTGTAATTATTATGACGGTTTGCTAAACAAGACCCATTTAAAGGCTCCAACCAGATAAAAAAATGATGTGGATTCGTGGGACAACAGGTAGCAACGAAGTTCCTTCGGCTAATGTAGAATCGACACAAATTGCAAAAAAAATCGTTCTAATATTGCTATAATCGTTATCATATATCAATATAATAATATTGATAATATATACACTACTCGCTTGTGTATGCGACTGTCGCGCCTGCGCACGTCTCATTTAACGGTTTTATTCCACGCACTTTTCCACGCACTTTTTCCACGGATTTTTTCTTACGGTTTTACTATCACATTTTTTTCAGTTCGGTCGCGCAGCAAAATCCCTATCCCCTCCAAGCCTGCCGTAAGGAACTTCGTTCCAAAAATGAAGGCTTTTCGTCTGATGATCCAAGAAACATCTCTTCGAAACTGGTACGCCGAAGTTTAGTAGAAGCTAAATTGTTTGGGAAGGTATCTCGAAAGGTACTGCTTCTTGCCAAGCAACACCTAAAGAAGCGTTGATTATAAGGGAAAAAATATGTTAATTGGACGGTACGAGAATGGAAAATAGTGATATTCTCAGATGATACAAAAATAAACACGACGTCTAATCTAAACCATGCTTTCAATTATAAATACACAAGGAGCATAGTTAAGCTAGAATATCAAAGTATGGGGATGTTTTTCTGGATGTGCAACTCCACCTGTTCGAAAGATTGAAGGTACAATGGATCAATTTCAGTATCAAAACATATTAGGGGACATAATAATTCCCTACTCTGACGACCATTAGCCTGTAACCTGAATCTTTCATAGCAATGGCCCTAAACACATGGCCATCGGAGTCAAATGTCTTATAAGGGAACAGCGCTTTTCCGTCTTACACTTGCCTTTAAATAGTCTGAGTTTAAACCCATTTGAAAATCCGTGGTATGTCGGTATAAAGAAAGTTTGAAACAAACAAAACTCCAGTCAAAAAGAACTCTACGAAGCTTTTGTCGAATCATGGAACCTTACATGGAATCTTCAATCGAAAAATGTCTGACATTGCTTGAATCAATGCCACG
This sequence comes from Leptidea sinapis, assembly GCF_905404315.1. Lineage (NCBI taxonomy): Eukaryota > Metazoa > Arthropoda > Insecta > Lepidoptera > Pieridae > Leptidea > Leptidea sinapis. The sequence goes on from NC_066265.1 coordinate 25,635,782, forward strand.
TCGTTACGGAGCTGTCATTAACAATAAAGGCTGCGCAATTATTAATTATAACAAAATTTATAAGCCTTTGAACAGTATTACGTAAAGAATATATTACTAATTCTTATAAATTATATTTTTATGATATAGAAATCAAAAACGACAAAGAGGACGTCTTAAAAGATAGGAGGATGACTTACCAACAGGATGGAGAAAGTTAGCTCGAGATAGAGATAAGTGGAAGAAACTGGGGGAGGCCTAACCAATATAGTGGTTGCTGTACATTAATATAATTTTAATATTTTTTTCTTCTTAATAGATTTAAGAAAACATGTTTAAAAAATAGTAAGTATATAAGTTAAAATGTATGGTCAGTGAATAAAGGCTTTTATTATTATTGATACGTAAAAATATATTTAGATGTTTGTACGAAAGAACAATGGCGAAATTTTACCTGACTATAGGAATAACTGTCTAAGGTTAGGATAGTTACAAAAAAAAACTTCGTAGATAAATTCACTTGTTACATAAAATTCTATTGCAAAAGGAACCGGGGAAATAAATAAACTATTTATTTCATTTTCACATTATTTATTATGCTGTCACAACTATGAAATCACATCCATATTAGGTTACATCAAGGAAAGCTATCTGTCAATATGACTGACAGCGATGAGCGAATGATCAATGAGTTTCTATACCTGTCACCTATGATCTACCTAATACTAATAATACTTATCAATTATAGTTACCGCTGTTGTGTTGTTTTGCGCATTCTTTATTTTAATAAGTAGTTTCTATTTTACCTGGCTTGGTTTTGGACTTGAATAATATCTTTCTCTCGTTTTAAACTCTGAACGTCATTTTGAACTACTTCTGCTCTTTATTACCGGACTATGATATGCCCCAAGATTTGGTCTAAGGTACGCTGTATAATATAACAATAAACAAAATAAAATATTTTGCTTATTTAATTTACTGCTACCTACTTCTACAAAATTAGATCTTGTATTGAGAAAAAGACATTAGAAAACTAGGTACTTATTTTACCAGTTTTTTAAGATTATAAAAATGGAAGTACTTAGTTCAAAAGTCAACCCGAGCCTTAAAATCGGGCGTAGGTTAGGTACCTACACTTAAGAAGTACCTACCTACGACTATGGATTGCGCATTTAACTTCCCTCTTATAAAATCTATACTATTATAATATTATAAAGCTGCAGTGTTTGTTTGTTTGTTTGTTTGAACGCGCTAATCTCTAGTACTAGTGGTCCGATTTGAATGATTCTTTGAGTGTTGGGTAGTCCATTTATCGAGGAAGGCTGTTGTTTTTTTTTTTCAAAATTAGGGATCCGTAATAAAATTGCTATTTTGAAACACAAGGTGTAAAATCGAAAACCTATTTTTGCGTGCGCTGCAAAAACTATTGACAATAGAACAAAATGATGTACAGGCTATAATATAGGCAATATTTTATTACTTATAAAATTATCGCGTGAATTATACTTTATATGGCAAAACAACGTTTGCCGGGTCAGCTAGTTACTTATAAAGCTATGGACGAACTCTGGTTTGTTGCAAATAAACTGTTATTACCATTGCATAAAGTAACAAGTTTCCATTTTACCATAATATTAATACTCAGAGTTTTTGACAATAGACAGTGTAGTAATTAAGTATTAATTAACTATTTGCCTATGGTTACTAGTACCTATCCTTAAAGATTTTTGGAATTGGTGTTATTCAGTGTTGTTGTAGTTGTTGGAACATGTTAGTTGGAATAGAATAGATAAGTATACTATAGTTAGAACGCTAAAGTATTAAAAAGAAAAACCTAACCTAAAAACTAAAACAAAATAATCATTTATTTTTCCCGGTTCCAAATTAAAAATGAATAATGTCAGTAGATGCAGAAAATTATAGATAATTAATTAGTACACGTCAGTTCTTTAGACGCTACCATTCAATTTCAAATATTTTGTAGTATGAAGCTTTGCCATTGTTATTTTATGTTAAAACGGCAGTTGTTAAGTAGTATTTTCGTTGTTTTTCTAATAAATTATTATTTTATGCAAATTGATGTTTCATTTTCAATTCCACATAAAAAGTGTTGCTGCAAAGTATCTTGTATAGTGTTTAAAATAGTGTTTCTAATTATAAGTCCACCACTGTATATTTCATTGATTTGATACCGATATTTCGATCCAATTGCGTGAATAGTAGTCGCGGCGGAACTTCGGAGACGGCAAGAAACACTTAACACATTGACACTTAATCCTAATAGTACCAATATCGATCTGTACACTTGGCGTCTAGTTTATTTTGGTCTTTGATTTCCAAATTCACGACACACACACACTACTTACGACGCGGACGTCCATACATTCGGATCTTTTTGGTGCATTTGTACTGCAGAGAGATAACATGGGATTCCATGTTTGCGATAAAACCTAAAACCATCCTCCCTATTAAAATTGTAAGGATGCTTTTTAATTTCTATAACTTCTCTAACAGGCCGTGGGGTATGTTGGCGTTCAGCAGAAATCACTCGTGGGTTGTGCAGCTTGATTTAATGGTTGATACCGGCTTTAAGCAAGTGTTCGTCTATTGTAGATTTTTTTGGATCATCATTTTTGACTGCGCTGATGTGTTCCTTAACGCGTTGTGAAATAACTCGTTTTGTTTGTTCCGCAGCTGCAGTCAACTTTAAAGACCCCGGTGCACTGGTATTGAATACTGTCTTTTGGTGAACGTAGGTAGGCGGCCAACTTTTAAGAGGGATTGAAATTTTTCTTATATATATAACTGTCTCCACAAACTCCTACTTATTTTTTCAGTGACTCCTTTCATGTATGTTAAATATGCCACTTGCCGTTCCACCGTTGCGGTGCGCTTATGTGATACACTTGTTATTGCCGTTTTGTGCCCGTTTTGATGAAGTACTCTAGTAATGTGCTCTTGTTCCTGCGACAAGTGATCATCATCACACAGATCATATGTGTTTTGTTAACGATCTAGCCACTGACACTAGATGTAAGACATAGAGTGATGTTAGGTTACCAAGAAGGTATCTGTCAGTGTGAATGGGTTTTCTATAAGCACCATGGCTGAACGTGCCGTTGGGGCGAGTTTCTAATGAGACATATCTCGACATCAACTGGACCTAATGGCACAGAAGTGAGGGATATCACTTCTGTGCTTTAAAATAACAATTTGTTTAGATATGAAAGAGCGACATCTCAAGTCAATTTTTTAATAAACAATTATTAGGGTTGAGCAGGTTATCAATTGTAAATTAGATCCTGTAGACGGAGCCACAACCTGAGAGTTGAACAATACATACCAAGATATACGATCCTTGTATACTCGAACGGTTAGGTCAGTTGGAAGAGCACTCTGACGGATCCTGAGAGGTCAAGGATTCGAGTCCCCCACATCGTACATTAATTTTGGTAACAACTTTCATTTGTTTAATTAGCTTCCTTAGTCTATGAATGTGCTGCGAAGCCACTGAAGACCCCATACACATTCTTCTGGAATGCGAAGCCATTGCCGGAATCAGGCTGGGGTGTCTAAAAACACCTTCGCTGAAAGCAGAGGACGTGCCCTGCCTGGACCCTCTGAGGATCCTGCGATTCCTAAAAGCAATAGGTCTCGAGGATATAATTTAAATCTCGGCACAGTGACACGCATCCTAGTTAGTAGCCTCGATTCTCCTCCTTAACTTTTAAGTTTGAGAGCAGGCGCCCTGGCGCAAGAAGGGGCTACAATATATACTAGGATTTAAGTGCATTGAAATCCCCAAATCATAATAATAATAGTCTATGAATATTAATTTTCCATAGAATTAGTTTTAACTACCATTGCATATGCTTAACCAGGCATCCATACGTGTAGATTATTTTATATTTTTTTTAGATATTATATATCCATAGAGTTTATTTTATAATTTATATTTATTTCTGCGAACTCGAAGTCGATATTGTTCTAAATAACCGTTTCTGTGATTCGCTAGCTGTTTCCAGTAAATTGCAAAATTAATACAAACCAATTTGCTTGCCTGATATCCTGCAAAGTGGTACCGAAATAGTACTCATTAACAATACAAAAACGTAAGTAGAATTTCCTAGATTCTGTTGAATTATGGATTTCATTAACTTTCAACATCTTTAAATGTAAAATGAGGTGAAGCCACATCTTGATAACTTAAATTTAACTCTTCTAAATTGTTTGTTGTATTTATTAAGATTTTCTCATTACGTTTAATATGTGTGTCAGACATGACCCATGACGAAATGAAACGAAACGAAAATGAATTTATATCAATAGATATCCCTGTCGCTGTAAGTGATATTCTACGATATTTATATTTATATAGTAGAAGAAAAACATTCTTTTTTTATTTGTTCAAGTTCTTGGTGACGTCGTTCCTTAAAATATGATCGATGAAGGCGATTGCTGGTCCGTGTGTCATTCTGGTGAACGGGCGCAACTTGTGGCGGATGGATGATCCTCTTATCGGAGACACTGCTTCATGTTATATGTTTATACTTAGATAATTTATACGTCTAGATAAAGCCTACTGTTAAGCAATGCTTGAAAACAGACCAGGTTTATTTTTTAATATGTGTCACAAGCTACATCTAATGCTGCTACCATACTGCTGTTAATTAATGTTCTTTCATTTTCAGGTCATAATACTTATAATTTTTAAATGTTTTAAAAAGTTTCTATTATTATAACTTTAAAAATAACAGATTGTTAAGAAGGTAATGCCAAACGTGGCATACTGTTTACGACTTGTTGACTCTCTCTTACGCTTTGATCGTTTATACGCTAGTGTATTGTAAGTCTATACTTATAACATTTTTATGTTAAAAGACAGATTCCAACTATATGTAATAAAATAATTATTTACCCTGAGTCTATGAATACGTGTAATGTAAGTATTAAGACGGTTACTGGGCAAAAAAAGTAATATATAAATTTGGTTTTGGGACCTACTAGTGAACAATGGCCGATTCGGTTCTGGCACACGCCAGCCTTATATTATGTGCTTATTAAGTAACGACTAATACACTTGGTGTAAGTCTATCCATATAACATTTGTATGCTTAAAGACAGATTACAACTACGTGTATTAAAGTTGTTATTTTTTAGTATCGTAGATTAAATAATAAATTTTTTAGACATTTATAAGACACAAAACAAGAAACGTGGACATTTATGAATGGACTATACATTGGTGATAAATCACTCAATTTCTAGTATGCAGGACAGGCCCTTGTTTTAATGGATGTATTGCGTGACTCACCAGCTTTAATTAGAAAATAGATAATTCTAAATAACATTTACCACCCAAATGTTTTATTTGCACATTCAAGCTATAACTAATCGTAATTGATATATTAACGTTAAGTAAAATGGTTGCTACTTCAACTTGTGTTTTAATCTACTGATTAAGCAATTGGATATCCCGTTAGTGGCTAAGCTGCCACACCGCGCGTGGTGCCTTTGCCATCCTTGTCTACCGCCGCATGACGGAACGGGCTCGGATTACAAAATAATTTATTGCTGTTCAAGTGTTTGGGTTTGTTTATAAAAAGGAACGTCGACGCTTTCGTTTTTAAATAAGCTAGCGCTTTGTTAGATAACATAAACAATAGATATTGCGTAATTTGAACAAATTTTACAGTGGTACTAAAAGCAGAGCTGCAGCAAACTTTGATAGAAGCATCTTCACATCGCACTGCTTTTTAAGATTTTTATTGAATTATGCGTGAAATCGATAATTATTAAATGTTAACTCCGCTAAGATTTGTTGCTCTACCTGCAAAATGCATTTCTATGCGGGAGGCTCCCACAAGGCTGAGTGTTGAGTTAGTGGTTGTACGCGTCCTCCAACAAAGAAACGCCCACTGCTAATAGAGCATGATCGATAAGTTTTGAAACCAATAAAAATAATAGTAGGATGAAACCCATTGGAAAAGGACGAGAATATAACGAAAACAAATAACGGTTAAACTGTTTTAGGGTAAAAAACAGGTTTATCTCTAATTCCGACAAAACTACAAGTAAAGAAAGAAAGTAAAACTACTCGAAGAACTACTAGAAGAAAACTTTCAACCTCAATTTTCACAGCTGTCACAGTCTATCTAGACGTATAAATGATCTAAAAGATATTCATAAAATATACTGGACAAGTAACATATCTTATTCAGTCAAGCTTCTTATAACTAAAAATATAGTCATGGACAACAATATATAAAATTCGCGTGTTGCTGTGTTTGTAGTTAAACTCCTTCGAAGCGGCTTGACCGATTCTTATGAAATTTTGAGTGCATATTGGATAGGTCTGAGAATCGGACAACATCTAAATGTTACGGGTGGTCCACGCCAAATTTTTAATTTTTAATTAATTGACATTTTCTTTATTTGTTTGATATACAATATATGATATAAAATATAAAATACATACAACTTCAAATTTTCACCCATCTACGATCAACAGGTAACTAAAGATATAACTGTTGATCGTAGATGGGTAATGTACCTTTTGTATCGCGATTTTAATATCGGCAATACAACGTTTGCTGGTTCATCTAGTTGTTTTAATAAAATCCTATTTGCTAAAAATATTTATGCAACTGTTGTGTAACATTCATGTTTTAATACCTAATTATCAACAGTTGCGTAAAATACTTTTTCACCTCTCCAGCACGGAAAGCACGCTATTGCTACGTGAAAACTCGCAGCAAAAAGCTTTTTGCTGATAGGATAGGAAAAAAAGGTTTTTTCTATTAGAGACCGCATTAGTAAAAGTTCCACTATTGTTTTAAATGTAATGAATAATTTTCAAAATATAATGAAGAGACATTGGCTGTTATAATTAAAGTGTTTAAATAAATGTATTTAATGTGTTACTAACCCTAGAATAAAATTATACTAACATTATATGGGCTATGCCCTGAAATAAATGATATTTTTATTATTATAAGTCACTCTCATTCTAGAGTTGAGTAAGTCAACAGCTTCTGAGGATGCTTCGGTTAGAGATGTTCGTTTTAGCAGAGTTTTAATTTAGCGACTAACCCGATTCAAGTTAATTCTTAATGCCGTGTATAAGTTCTGTTTCACTTCGTTACTATTCTGTGTTATATTGATTTCATTATATACTTGCATTAGAGATTACCTCATTTACAGTTGAGCTATTTCTTGTAATTTTTTCTTAAGAATTACCACGCAATAGATACGTATATTCGAGGTGCATAGCGATATGTTTGGTGCGATGGCATCGTCGCTTTATATATTTGATAGAACTGATTGGCATTGCTTGCGGCGGCGTCTTGTGGCGGGTCTTTTCCTTCCCTTAATGGGTGATGCTTGTAGTGCCAGGTCAGCCTGTTATATTTAATAAATCATTGTATTTGTTGGAAGCAATTACTCATTGTGACAGTAAACGATGACAATGAGTTCAAGCTCCAAAGGTTGGTGCATCCAATATACGATTATTAATATTTATACAGTTAATTCATTATTACTTTTTATGAAATAACTTATATTATTTAAATACGATTCATATATTGCATACAGCACCTTATTAAATAATTTGTTATGTATATTACAGGCATTGTACAGCCATAAATACTCCATTTGATTGAAAAGAATGGCCGTTGAGTTTCTTATATTATTGACACGAGAGTGGGTCAGGGATTGGAAATAATACTCCGCTTATAGGAACGAGTCTTTATTTGCGTTCACTTTTTCTGAACTTGCACTTCGCCGGTCTGCCGCTGTTCCTCTTGTGGGCGGCGGTACCTTCAACGCGTCACACCGCACCGAACACTAAGTCTCTTCTATCTTCTTCTTCTTGGAACACTTCCACTTTTCACTACTTCTTCTTTTCTTCTTCTTCTTCTTTATACTTTCAAGTCAGAACTAGAACTGCCGTAGGCCACGCTTAGTACGGCTTATATACCCCCGGATCTGTTCTATTTTCAAACCGATTCTCCCATTCCATCTTTAAATTTAAATTGTACTAGAAAATTCTTTTAACTATTTTTATCCTGCTTACATATTTTCCATGCCTTTTTTCTGTTCGATTTGATCCTGAACTTACTAGAAATGTCCATTAAGTTTACAAAACCCAAAAAATTCCAAACACCGGTACGTGTATCGAACCCGGGTCTACAGCGTCTAAAGTAAACACTTTTACGCTAAGCTACGAGTATTGCTGACGGAGCTGTTGAAATAATCAATGTCTTGAAGTTTGACAACTCTCGTCATAAACGTCGAAGTGTTGCTACGCGACATTATGTTCAAATTTTACGAGCATGTGATAAATGCAGAAATTAAAAAGAAGTATCTGTAGTGGCGCTTCATAAGCGCTTCATTGAAGACTAATTGAATTAAGTTTATTTGACTTTGTCCATTTAGTCTCATCACGATGCCCCATATATCCTCGCCCGCCATATATCAGGTAAGGCGTATTTATACTTGTTTGACCATAATATCTTCCATAACACATGTAGTTTTTACAACTTTGTGTACCAGATTAACCTAAAATAGTTCACAACACTTTTCTTTCAAAATTCAATTGTATTAGGGATTGCACGTTTAAAACAAAATACCTAAAGAATAAATAATATTTTTATAAAGACGGGATTATCTATTCAGGAAAGCCTCAGCCTACTTCACAAAATAATAATTAAAAACTCTGAGCGCTTATTCAACACAAGGCCTCATAAAACTTGTGGTTAATTCATGCTATTTTGTGACTGACAGAACTGTCTGGTTTTAATATAATTAATTATGAATTGCCTTTGAAAACTATCGCAGTTTGAAAAATGTAAATAGCTTCAGAATTCACACATAATTTTTTGGTTAGCTGATGTTCTTGTTCAATGTATTTTAAGACAGTTATCAAATGGTGTTTTAATGATTATGGTTCTTAACTTGCCTTGATATTGTTATTGAGGTTATTGAAATTGGAGAATAAGTATTACGAAACTCCCAAAGTCATGTTTGTGCATATACAGTCATATAAGACTTAGCGGTGTTGCAGTAAACATTTAAAATTTACATTATTGCGTCAATACAACACTATAATTTGAAACAAGCGATCTATAGATGTTTTTGGAAGAAGAGAGAAACCTGACACGCTGATTAGTAAATTGTAATGACCTAATTTATAATAAAAAACGCATTGACAAAATATATTGTACCTATATTGTATTTTAGTGATTACATTGAAGTAACTGTATTGTAGCATAGCTGTAAGTTGTATTTACTTTGATAAATATGAGGATTATACATTTTATCTACACCCATGATATGAATCCTCTATAAAAGATTTTGAAACAGTTAGCTTACTGCTAACATTAATAAAGGCAGTCCTGGTAACAATTACATTATCGAAACGATTGTTGTAATGAAAACGGATGAAATAATGTTCTACTGAATTTCATTACAATAGTTATTTGTTCAACAAGTGAGCAAAGTTATTTTTTGCTGCGAATGCTGACTTTAAATCACGAGTGGGCGATATTAGAATCACTCGCTACGCTCGTGATTCAATTGTAGGTAACTGAGGTAGTGAGTGATTCAAATACAAAAAAAAATTTGTTCTCGTGTGAAACACATTTATCTACACCCACCTTAAAACCTCTATTAAATTTTCTTTAACAGTTATCTTATTGCCAACATTAAAACACCCAATGTTCTAACAACCATTACATCATCCAAACTAGTGTTGTAATGTTGTACTGAATTTCATAACAACACCCCTATGTTTTTTCGATCCCTTCATGCGCAAAGAGTTTCAACAGACAGCCACATTCTTATTGCTCGATGCGTGGTATCTGTATAAATTTAACAAAAGAACATGATCGTTTACGCGCGTTTACACTACCAGAACCTGGCGCGCCGTAAAAAAAAAGGTGTTTATTCGAAACCCCCCCTTTTTCTTGAAAAAATGCACGATTGAAGATTTGACAGCACACCGCCGGCTATTTTAAACGCTGCAAAAGAACATAATATTCAAGTGAATTTTAATAATTGCACAATACAAAATGTAAATTACTACTTAAATAAATAATTAAGTATTTCATTAACACTTGGTTTATTTGTATGAAATCAGTAATGTATGATATTAAGTTACTACTAGGACTGGCTGTTTTAATGTTAGCAGTAAGCTTACTGTTTCAGAATCTTTTAAATGATTCATATTCTGGGTGTAGATAAAGTCTAGTATGCAACTGTTGATAATTAGGTATTAAAACTGAATTACACAACAGTTCCATAAATAACTATTTTTAGCAAATAGGATTTTATTTAAACAATATTATAATATTTAAAACAGTTGTCCATGACTATGTTTTTAGTTATAAGTTGCTTGACTTTATAAGATATGTTACTTGTCCGGTATATTTTATGAATATCATTTTCAGTTTTTATACATTTACATACTATTGTTTTAGAACATTTATACGTCTAGATAGACTGTGACTGCTCTAAAAATTGAGGTTGACAGTTAACCTCTCAGTAATAAACCTGGCCTAATCACATTTAATATCAGATTCGATTTAGTTTCACGTCACACAAGTTTACTTTTAGCGAGTTGTGTGTGACGTGAAACCAAACGTCAGTTGGTGCTGGGGCTGCTGCTTCGACTGCCGAAGACAGAAAGCGTCGCAAATATGTTGGTCTCAGTGAGTCATACATCTTTGTGCCCTTTGGTGTCGAGACACTTGGCCCGTGGGGCCCAGAAGTGCGGCGAATTTTCAAAATACTATCTTTGCGCCTCCATAAGGCTTCTGGAAACCCATGCGCTGGCAGCTATCTCGGTCAACGTATCAGCCTAGCTATCCAACGCGGAAATGCTGCCAGTATTCTAAGTACGCTTCCTCGTAATGATAGTTTTAATTTTATGTAGTCATAGTATTGTTAATATAGTTATAAGATTTGTTTTGTTTGAATAAATAAAGATATAGCATAGATAATATGAAGCTTATACAGTCATCGGGGCAATTAATTCTATATTTGTTTTGTCAAACCGGTGAATAAGAAAATGTATCGGATTTTTCCTTGATCGTACCAGTAAATTTTTTATTATTAAAACCTTAATGTGGAAGAATTTTAAATGTCTAACAAATGGGGTGTTCAAGTATACAAGATAAGCACTACCACAATTAATACATGCTAATAAAATCTTCTTATGATAAATGGTACGCAGAAGTGGTCGCTAACGATGGACCCTATGAGAAAGCTCACGGTCGCTCAGAGGATAATGGAGAGGGCTATGCTCGGATTTTCCTACGAGATCGAATCAGAAGTGAGGAGATCCGTAGGAGAACCAAAGTTACCGACATAGTCCAAATGATTGCGAAACTTAAGTGGCAGTGGGCACGGCACATAGTTAGTAGGCCCCCCACAAGATAGACCATCGATCTGTTCAAGATCGCCGAAATACGTTGGATGAGGGCAGCGCAGGACCGATCATCGTGGAACTCTTTGCGGGAGGCCTTTGTCCAGCAATGGACGTCTTTTGGCTGATCATGATGATAATAATGAATAAAATCTTCCTTAAAGGCTGGCAATCCTCCAATAACACTTGCAGAAGAATGTGAGTGGGAGTGATCACTTAATATTAGGTGACCCATGAGCTCGCTTGTCATCCTCTTCCAAATAAAAATCCATCCCCAATCGCCAATCTATTCAGTAAGGCTTAATATAAAAATACAGTAAAATAATTTTAAATAAATGAGCTGAAAAGAGAAACAAAAAGAAACTACTTGTTTTTAAATAATATAACTTTTAAAAGGGCTCCCCTGGATTACGTGCTCCTGCAAAGGTCACAAAATGTCGTGTTAAATAAATAAATTATAAAATATGTTGCCTTTACGTTAATACCTTATGTTTTAAATGCAGTTACAGTTATACCCGTTTGAAACATATTTAAATAATATGCTTTTTAAAACGTTTCAAACAAGTAGTTTCTTTTTGTTTCTCTTTTCAGCTCATTTATTTAAAATTATTTTACTGTATTTTTATATTAAGCCTTACTGAATAGATTGGCGATTGGGGATGGATTTTTATTTGGAAGAGGATGACAAGCGAGCTCATGGGTCACCTAATATTAAGTGATCACTCCCACTCACATTCTTCTGCAAGTGTTATTGGAGGATTGCCAGCCTTTAAGGAAGATTTTATTCATTATTATCATCATGATCAGCCAAAAGACGTCCATTGCTGGACAAAGGCCTCCCGCAAAGAGTTCCACGATGATCGGTCCTGCGCTGCCCTCATCCAACGTATTTCGGCGATCTTGAACAGATCGATGGTCTATCTTGTGGGGGGCCTACTAACTATGTGCCGTGCCCACTGCCACTTAAGTTTCGCAATCATTTGGACTATGTCGGTAACTTTGGTTCTCCTACGGATCTCCTCACTTCTGATTCGATCTCGTAGGAAAATCCGAGCATAGCCCTCTCCATTATCCTCTGAGCGACCGTGAGCTTTCTCATAGGGTCCATCGTTAGCGACCACTTCTGCGTACCATTTATCATAAGAAGATTTTATTAGCATGTATTAATTGTGGTAGTGCTTATCTTGTATACTTGAACACCCCATTTGTTAGACATTTAAAATTCTTCCACATTAAGGTTTTAATAATAAAAAATTTACTGGTACGATCAAGGAAAAATCCGACACATTTTCTTATTCACCGGTTTGACAAAACAAATATAGAATTAATTGCCCCGATGACTGTATAAGCTTCATATTATCTATGCTATATCTTTATTTATTCAAACAAAACAAATCTTATAACTATATTAACAATACTATGACTACATAAAATTAAAACTATCATTACGAGGAAGCGTACTTAGAATACTGGCAGCATTTCCGCGTTGGATAGCTAGGCTGATACGTTGACCGAGATAGCTGCCAGCGCATGGGTTTCCAGAAGCCTTATGGAGGCGCAAAGATAGTATTTTGAAAATTCGCCGCACTTCTGGGCCCCACGGGCCAAGTGTCTCGACACCAAAGGGTACAAAGATGTATGACTCACTGAGACCAACATATTTGCGACGCTTTCTGTCTTCGGCAGTCGAAGCAGCAGCCCCAGCACCAACTGACGTAACTTGGACATGACAAGGAGCCAGAGTGTCGACGCAAGTAGCGCCCTTCCCCGTGCCCAAGCCACCAGCATCATTCCATGAGGACGCTTGCCATCGCGGCGGATTATACCATTTGGCTCTAAAACAGCTGGTGTATTAAGAGCGGCAAATGCCCTGCGGATGACTTCATTAATGCTGGCGTGACGACTGTTACGGCCAGCCGATTTTATTTATTATTATATTAATATTATTTATTATATAATTATCTCTTTGATTTCATCCTCTTGTAAGCTATACCTGATAAAGCGGCTTAATACTTGCTGAAATTATTATGTGGGTTGAAGTTCTCAATTAAAGGCATTAATTAATACATCGGTACACTTCAAATGTATATACTTATCAAAGAAAACTCTTAATGAGGTCTTATTATAAATAAAGAGCGGATTGAAGTTGTAAAATATTATAAAATTCGGAGCACAGCTGATCTGAAAAATATCAACAATTAAGACTTATGTTTTAATGTTAGATCATTTTATACATATAACAAGACTGTTACAATAATAATAATCTTTTTACTATTCCGTGACAGATGTGGTTACGTCCAAAAAACTTTAGGTTGATTGTTAACCTCTATTTTGAGCAATGCACGCACACTACAACATAGCTAGTGAAATTTACTAGTATAACATCTTATGTTTCAAGGCGACGAGCGCAGTAATTGTAGTGCTTTCTTTCAAGAATGCTGAGCGGTACTACATTGTAATGGGCAGGGCATATCAATTATTATCAGCTGAACGTCCTGCCCGTCTCATCACTAATTATTTTCTTAAAAAGAAATAAGAAAAAGTTACATACAAATCGCGAGTGTAAGACGTAGCTTGTCATGCACAGTAAAATAATTAACCTGGCCTGTTTGTCGGTTGTTTATCGGTTCATCTAGCAATTAGAAGCACTTTCCAGACGTTTAAATTTTCTTAGGTTTTAACGGTTTGTAGCGTAAAGACTAGTTAGATACGAGTTTCACTATTTTTTGTGCTTTGTGCTCATAGAGAATTAATAGTTTGTACACCTTCGTGTGACAGGACTGTGCGTTAGTAGCACTCTCTGGGTTTCCACGGAAGACCAGCGTTGTGGATTCTTTCGAAACCACAACTATGCTGAGTTGGGGGCCCATTGGCGTCATTAGATCATAATTAGATTAGTATAACTGTAAGAACTATTATCAGAATGTATAATGATGTCAATAAACATTTTTTCTTTCTTTCTTTCTTTCTAGTGCCATTCATTCATTCCATCAGTCAGGAGGCGCAAGAACGACACTTACCAATGTATTCAGGTTTCAGACTTCACAAGTACAGTTTCCGAAGCTCTTACGGTAAACGAAAATATCGTATAAAAACCTATACATACCTACGAAAACATTCAAACGTCATCTATTTTTGTATATATAATATAATTGACCAACTAGCACGGGGCTCACAAGGGCTTGAACCCGGGGTTGCACGAAAATCAAGCGCACCGTAGGCATTGAGTTGCGGAAAAATTTGCAAAATGATTTGCGTTTTAAGAAATTTTTCCTATTTTTTTATTCACGACTTTTTAGGTAATTATAACGGCATTTAATGAAGGAGCAATGAATAACGATTTTAATAATTAACACATTCAGGTTGCCTTAAGACGAATCTAATGAGCCAAAGTGCAGCAAACATAAGCTTCTTATTCCCACTCCTCGGTTAAGTCGTTGGTATCTCTTTTACTGGGCGATGTATATGCTTTTAGAACATTTTTTTAATAAGGGACGAGAGGAGCAAGACTTTCAAATGATGGTAATTGATACGCCCTGCTCATTAGAATAAAGTGCCGGTCAAGATTCTTGAAAACCCAAAAAAATTGAGCGACACCACAATTGCTCTCGTCGTCTGAAGACATATGATGTTAAGTCTTATTTGCCCAGTTTTTTCACTAGCTACAGCGCCCTTCAGAACGAAATACAACAATGCTTACACATTACTGCTTCACGGTAGAAATAGGCGCCGTTAACGTTAGTACCCATAGCTTAGCCAGCATCCTGTTCAAAAGGAGCCTCCCACTAGAAGAACATGATCCATGTACAAAACAAATCTGTTACCAAATTCAAAAGTATTGTTAAAAAACGTTGATGTGGTAAAGGTTACTTACTATAATATAAATGAGTTTTTGATACCACAGAGTGGGAATAATTATTCGGCTGAGTTTCTTGCGCCCGTTCTTCTCAGGTCTGAGGTATATATACTATTTCGAATAGGTGGTAGTTTTTGACGTTCAAAAAGTGATTTTAAATTCCATTTTATGTCCTACCTTCCAGCTTGATTATTATTATTGATCCAGCGGTACAATTTTAATAAGCAGACTTTGAGTTCGATATGTTATAATCGCTTAGATAGCTTGTCACCACCCACGAAGTGTTTATCCACTTCACCAAAATATACTTCATAATGGTTGATTCGGTTGTGGAAAGTCAAAATGGTTTATATAAGAAGTGTAATATTTTTATAATGGGACTCTTAAATTTTTCATAACAAAAAAGAAATTGATAAAGTTGTGGGAAAAAATAAAATCAAACACACAACCTTTCACCTTTTTTTATTTCTATAAAAGTTGTATAAAGTGTAATAAACAACAAACGTAGAATATGATTATAAATAATTTAAGCATAAAACAAATTTAGATATATGCTACTAATCTATAGAGACTAAGATAGTTAACCAGCTACTAAAATTATTTATCGGCATTTCATATAAAATATATTTTAATTTATTCCATAACGCCCCTTTGTCGCCGTGCCAAAGGAGCGATTTGAAAATGGAATATTAATGACTTTCCCATTGGTATAAATTTTTCGTAAGAAATATCAATTTGCTCCTATTGCTGTTGAATTTCAATAAATATTTGAAGTATGCAAATTTTATAGATACAGATTAAAATCCAAATACGCACTCATTGTTGTATTTGTTTTTTAATATGTGAATTATTTTTATAATTTATTGTCTCAATCTTATTACATCGTTAATTTAAACCTCATTATTCAGGACACACAATCTTTCTATTGTAAAGAAACTCACTTATGCGGTATTTAGATTTACGGTATTAGAATTTATTTTGTACTAATATCCTGATAAAGTATATCATGCAGCTCATTACTTGTACTCATAGTAGTGTCTTGACATCTAGTCTGAATTAAATGTGTCAACAATCACTGTCACTGTCATGACATCGACACTGTCATTATACTCTTATGTCGTAGTGCCTATATAAAGAATGCAACTTAGCACACAAGCGCCGAATCGGCTGTTACTTCTCTTTTCATAAACAAGCTTTTAATAATTAGTGAAGAAATGGAAATCATTTCACTTGAACTTTTAGATAGTTAAATGAATAAATACAGTCAATCACTTAAAACAATCGCGCCCTACGTAAAAATGGCCTACCGCACAATTCTAGTTTATCGATACTTTATTTACAATTACTAACCAACAACCGAAACAAGGCGTTAAAAACTAGTATTTTTGTGGTATTCGAATAATATTTTTAACTATTAATAAATTAATCAATGGATAAGCTTTGTAAAAAAATTGTTTATTTTTGTAAGTTCAATACTTACAAAACCACCGTTTTCTGAGTGATTCCCTGAGCAGCGAACAAGTAAGTTGGTACGATTTTATAAGGTTGCTTTCAAACTACAAACAAGTAATAAATTGTAATTGTTTAGTTCTTCCTTAGTCACAATTATTATCTCTAAACTACTTCATAATTTATAAAATTTACGAAGCTGTTTATTTTGAAATACCTAATGGTGTAGTATTTTTTCAATAATCATTACAGAACAATATCAAAATAAAACTTATACAGCTTATTGATTATCGACTACAACTCTCTTTAAAGGAAGCTAATTATCGATAGAAGATGTACTTACCCTATGCCGTACGTAGTTCAACCTTGCCTTTAAATAGCGCCGCCGTCAACGAGATACCGCTGGCACATGTATTTTAAAGCCTAAACACATCCGTGCCTGTATTAGTAACAACAATATATTGGAAACACACATTATTAATAATTGTAGTATGACAGGGAAACGATGAAATTCAGGGACACTTATTCATTTTATTATTAGCTATGTGTTATCCTAATACTATGTTTCTACATGCGTTATGTAATCGTGCCCCAAGTTTAATTCGGTATTCTTGTTTAAGTATACTTACTGACAACACATTTTATATGGGTATTATTATTTTATGGTGTAGTATATTCAAATTCAAATATTTTATTCGAAATAGGATTTAATATTACTTATTGAATGTCAAGTAATACCCATAACCAGTTTGTGGTATCATTAAGACAATCACTTAAAATATAAAGCTTACTACATCTTTACAATACAATTTCAACAATTCTTTTGAATTGCAAGGATCATCTTGTAAAAGAATATACATCACCCTTACTAACTAACTTGTAATAATCTTTTCAGCTGTTCACGGGAGTAGTTAAAGGGATCAGTAGATTGTTTTCGTTGAATAATCATGTTCTTAAGTTTTAGTACAAAACGTTTTCAAATGTAGCTAAACGTATTATAATGTTTATGGACATGATCAGTGTAATTATTTGTTTTGTTATCTAAACACATTTAGCAATTACGTCATAATAGACGTCAGGGTTAGCAAGCGTAATGTTGTGGTGCCAGCCCTATTAATCAAACAGTTAATAGTAAACCAATTAGTATAAGGACACTGGTTAATACAACACGTGGCATATCTCGAGGTGTTTAACTGACCACTAAAATCTCAGACATTATGATAAACGTACTAATTATAAATGATAACACACCTGGGATATAGAAGCACTCCCATGCAATTTAATAAATAATATTAAGAAAACAAATTTAATTTGTAACAAAATTTATGGATGATGTGGGGTTTGAACCCGCGCCTTCGAGTTACGTCCCAGCGCTCTTACCAACTATGACAACTGTCCGCATGCTGCATGATTCGTATATCTTGGTATGTTTGTTCAACTCTCGTCTCTTACTTTAGTTTGTTCAACTGAAACGATATTATTTATTGCAGTTGCACAACGACAATTGAGATGGTATTTTTAAATGTAATATAGAATATAATATAGTTTCAGCAAAGCAACTTCCTAAATTTGTTACTACGAATATTGTTATTCTTAAATCTTTTAACTAACACTATTAAGTATGCCATAAACAATATGTTTGCGCCAATACACTGTGTAATATTTTTGCGATATTGGAGTGGGGTGATAAAGAGAACCGAATCGCTGTGATTGCATTACACAAAGTAGGTATGGAGCCAAATACAATTTTTAAAACTCTCCATACGCTTGGTATTAGTAAAATGTTTGAGTACCGGGCTATTAATAGCTACAATGAGACCTCCTCTGTTTGTGACAGAAAAAGACCTGGCAGTCCACGTAGGTAGTGTTCGTGCGAACAAGGTGGTGAAAGCAGTGAGGGAAATAATTCGTAAGTGTCCGATAGCAAAAGAGTTTATCTCGGGAGATAATGATAGCAACTACAACTATGTCGCGTATTTTAAAAGATAACTTAGGACTTGCTGTAAGGACCGTACTGGTAATTTCTTAACTGATAATCTTAAAAGAATAGGGTGGTTAAATCGAAACAACTACTGAAGCGATACGCAAATGGAGGTCACAGAAATTTTTTGTGTATGGATGAGAAATTTTTTACAATTGAGGAACATTTTAACAAATAAAATAACCGTATTTATGTTCAAAACTTTAAGGAAGCTTCCCAATTAGTCGACAGAGTGCAACGTGGGCACTATGCGACTTCAGTGATAGTTTGGTATTAGCTATAAAGTTGTGACTGGGCCATACTTTTGTGAAAAAGGTATCAAAATATGGGCACAAGTCTATCAAGATAACATTCTTGACAAGGTAATGAAGCCCCTTAACGACACCATGTTCAAAAACGAAGAATCACCTTCCAGCAAGACTCGGCAGCGGTTCGTAAAGCTCAGTCTACGCAGTGTTGGTTGGAAACGAACGTGTCTCGGACTTCATCAGAGCTGAAGACTGGCCGTCGTCTAGTCCTAATCTTAATCCACTAGATTATGATGTATAGTCAGTTTTAGAGAGTGCAGCTTACTCTAAATGTATGTCAATTTTGAGTCCAAATTATCATGGTGTTGAAAGCAATAACAATTCGTATATAATAACTAGTCCTAATGTTTAAAGGACTGTGTTGCAGCCAATGGAGACCACTTTGAATAAGCTGTTTATATTTTAAATTGTTTTATAATGTTATTTGCAACAGAATTTGTTTTTCTTTGTTTCAGTATTTTTGGCAAGACTAGATATACACTCCAATATATCAGTGTTGACGGGCACTTAATATGTTTACATATTAAGTTCATAATGCTCTTAATTATATTTATAGCATTATATTATTATTATATAAACAAATTTTTCTTTTTTGTCATTCATAAGTGTCATTTCCCCGACCTACTTGAATAAAGTGATTTTCAATTTGAAAAAAAGAATTGGGTTCGAGAGCTCCTTAATCTGCCTCGTATAGTCTCGAAACAATGTGATTAAATAAAAGTCATTTGCATCATTCAAACTTTGATATAAAACACTTATGATTCATTAAACTGATGAGTGAATGTCGCATTTCACTTGAATCTAAGATAATTTAACGTAACTTCTACAGTAATTGGAGAACTATATTCTGAACAACAATGACAGTGCAATATTATACATTTTATTATAAACAGAATGCTGGGAGAGTTTCTTGCACCGCTTCTTCTCTCTTAGAGTGCCATTTGTTTCCGAAGCGGTAGTAGTACTCGAAATTACGTCAAAAATAATTCTAAAGCAATCAATTTTGCGAAAATAAATGACTGTTATGCCTTTTATAATTTAAAAGGCTAAAGTGAATATAACTAGTGAGACAAAACGGCTGGCTAATGAAACTTATTTTATAGATAGTTTAATAAGATCCTTTAGGTAAATAGCAGATAAATATATAAAATATTTAACAGTTGCTATACGCAACTGAGAAACAAAGACTGAGAAAATTAATAAAGCGATCGAACATAAGTTTTAGAGATACATTATAATTAATTTCATTTTCGGAAACATCTACATCATACCTAATTACTTTGATCTCGGTCTCTTGAGAACGAAGACCGATATTATTAACTGAAGAATCCACAAGGCGCTTCTTACCGTAGTCCATTACGATGCTTTCATAATTAATTGGCTATATTTTATACATAACACAGGTACGTTTGTTAATATTTTCAGATTTGAATCAATGATATTATAGCATTAAAAGAGGTAGATATGCCACTAGCGCGCAGAAAATGAATCGCATAAATGGAGACAATTGGTCTCTTTGGTCGCAGTCGCTCTCTCGATACGAAAACAGTACGTACGCGTTTGTTGTTGACAGAATTGCTTACAATTTGATATAGGTACAACCTAAGAATAATAACGCTCAGAACGATAGTTTCATTCATAGTTCCTGTCAATATAGAAGTAACATTATTATTAATGTGTGCGTGAGCGTCACGTACTTACATTACCAACACTCACACAGACAGCCTAATAAGGTTGCAAGTGAATAGACATTTCATTAAATCAGTAAATTGTAAGAAATTCTAAATTATATGTAATAAGAAAGAAGAAATAAAATATAAATTAAGAATTTAATAAAAATCACGTATTTAATTAAAGTTGCAACAATATTTGAAGTGTAAGTAAAGAAGTTCTTTAAAATCGTTGTTTTTTGAAACTCGATGAAACGAAAAAGCGATACGATAGAGGCGCCATACCCAGCTATATTCGAGGTATTCTTGGGTGCAGAGATCGAATTTGGGATCATTTTTGAAATCGAAGATAGCCGCTGCGCAAATTTATGATTTCAACAATATTGATATCAAATCCGAGGTTCTCAAGGGTGCAGAGAAAATTTGGGATCATTTTTGAAATCCAAGATGGCCGCCGTGCAAAATTATGATTTCAACAATATGGATATCGTATCCGAGGTTCTTGAGGGTGCAGATAACGAATTTGGGATCATTTTTGAAATCCAAGATGGCCGCCATTCATCTTGGATTTAAAAAACAAAATGGCGCGTAGCCGAAAATCGTGACAATTTGCTATAAAAATTCTCTCATAGGTCGATAAAGAAGTTTCACTTCAAAACATACCGACGTATTGAGAACCTTTTTGAAGTCGGTTAAAAAGGGTGGCCGTTAATGTTCTCAAGACCTCAACTTTTTCCGATATAATATGGTAAATTCAGTAATTTAAAATAAATTTTTATAGTGACTATTCAAAGCGCTTAGTTTAAGCCTAATTGAATTAAGATTATTTGACTTTGACTTTGAATACTTATGACATCATGTGGCGTCGTATATTATAGCCTCCTATCAATAAACACAAGAAACTATCCCAGCGGAGGAACTCGGGGTATATAGTACAACATTTTATTATAATATATTATAACAACTGGCAACATATTTTTTAATGGCGTCTGTTTTGTTTACAAAATATTTTGCTGTTTGAACGAATGTTCAAGGTGTGAAATGTGATTTTCTAATCATAATTCTTATTATACGACGCTGTGACACCCTTTCACTGCACAGTAAGTCATTTTACAATTAAATCTCGTGTACTGATTGTCCTTTAAGTTGACAGAATTACAATGACGCGGCGGGAATCGTATGTGGTCATAAGCGTCCACATT